>NW_006916101.1:0-9155 GCF_000464535.1 Endocarpon pusillum Z07020
AAAGACAAGAGTACATTTTAGTAAAGTCTAAATCAAGCTTAGTTTAATTAAAAACTATAAATAACTACTCTATATATCTTTAATAGTAAATGCTTTATTTATAATAATATATAAGAGAATAAAGCAAGCTAATGCAGAGAAGTAAGCATCTTTTTAGGGTATAGTAGTAATATATAATACTATATAAAGATTCTAGAAACAGGAGTCTTAAAAAGAGTTAATATTATATAAGTAGTAGTAAATAAATTAGTCCTTAGTAGTACTTTGTTAACTAGCTTAACAAGAGGGTTACTCTTTTATTAAGAGTAAGAGATAGAATAAAGGCGCTAATAATAATACTACTAAATTTTATATCAAAGAATAACTAATTAATTAAGAGTATAAAATTATCTAATCGTTTTATAATCTTTGCTATTCTAAATAAGCTTAATTAGAATAAGTAATCTCTAAATATAGTAAGAGATTTAGCTTTATATATATAGCCAAATTTATTATATAATAATAATCATGATTCTAACTTAGTAAGAGCAAAGCTAATTAGCTCTGTAGTTTTAAAGTCAGTAAAAGCATATTCAGATTTATTATTATAGTTATAAAGGGCTATAAAAGATCAACTAACAAATCTGTGTTTAAGGATTTAACGTTTTAAGAAAGTCTTTATTTTTACAGAATTAAAGAGGGAAAAGCTATAGACTAAAGTCTGTAACTCTACTCTTACAAAGGCATTAAAATAAAGCGTTAAAGATAATATAACTTTAGATAATAGCAAAAAAACATAGTTAACATCTAAAGAGATTAATACTATTATTTAGAACATAGTCCTAAAGAATAATACTATTATAATGTAAACTGCTTTCTTTATATATACTATTAAAGCTAATTAACTAGATAGTATTAAAAACCAAGTTCTTATACTTATAAACTATTATATTATTATTAATAACCTTATTTATAATTATAAGTAGTATAAGGCAGTTATAAAAGAAATTAATAAACTTATTAGTAATTATATATAAAAAGAAGAGAAACTTTAAGAAGATATTAATAAGATAACTAGCAAATAAATATTTATTATTAAGTATAATATTAATAATAATATTAAAAGATATAAGGCCTAACTTATTATATATAAATTTATATAGATTTATAATTCAGGGGTCTGAGATTACCCTGCGAGGCGTCTTCGCCCTACCTGCGTTTCGCTTGCGTACCTATTGCCCCCTCCTGTGTAATCACCCTTTCAACTATACACCGAATATCTTAGAGGGTCTTAATCTCTGCCATTACCACTCCTCTGCTGCATTGAACACTCTGTACCCTCCTAGCTCCTCCTCTACTATCTCTTTTGCGGTGCGAAATTACTCTAGGATCCCTGTGCGGATAAATCAGCAAGCTGCGTGCTTTACATATGCAGGTTAAGAGAGGATCTCGCTTATACGCTCTGTTCCGCAGGCAGCTAGCATGCTTACTCTGTTATATCTTGGGCAGTGTAGCAGGATATGGCGAACTGTTTACACACTGCTATTCATAATTCAAGTTTGCTGCATTTCTTAAACAGGTATTGAGATAGAAATCCTTGGTGTTGTACTATTGCTGTTGTCGTTGCTATGGCCACCCCCCTTTGGACCGCCCATCCTGAAATTACTCTAGGATCCCTGTGCGGATAAACCGGAATGCGTTCGGGGAGGTCCATTCAGAGAGGTCCATTCGGCAAAGGTCCATTCGGCGTTTGAGTCTTGGCGGGTTCTTGGCATGACTGCGCCGTAGTAATTTGTATGTAGTGTTCCTAGATTTTCCCAGAGAGATTTCATCCACTGCTATTCATAATTCAAGTTTGCTGCATTTCTTAAACAGGTATTGAGATAGAAATCCTTGGTGTTGTACTATTGCTGTTGTCGTTGCTATGGCCACCCCCCTTTGGACCGCCCATCCTGACTGCCCAGAGCATATCAAAGCAGAGCTCGAAGCGCGCGTACGGTCCTTCCCTCCCTCCTTCTTATTGACCCCAACGCCTAGGGAGGTCTTCGATAACCCTGATGTTTGTCGAGAGCGTTTACAGGGCTAGGCCTTATCGTAGGGATTCGCCATCGTCTAAAAGAGTAGTAGCGTAAAGGCAGCGCGGCCGCGATTTGAATTTCGCTGTATACATTATAGAGTTGATACTCGTAATGATCGTCAGCTTGAGAGGCACGTTGAGAGAGATAAGGAGGATAGAATTACTAGCTGTTAAAAGCAGGAGGCCACTAATATCAACGCTTATAATTGTCCTTATTACATTTGTCTCTCTTATAAGCAAGTTAGCAAGCGTGATTCTGATATATTTAGCTTTGTTTTAAGTATTTATTAAGATACTTATACTTATGCAATAACAGTTAATTTACTAAGATATAAAAAAGAGCATATTAAGTTGCTCCCTAGGTATTTGCCTACGCTAGAGTTAAGTAAGTCACTTCAAACAGTTAATATCTTGTATTCTGTTACTCTCTAAGTGCTTAAACAGATTAGATTTTCTCTTAATTATAATACCTATTATAATATTTAATCTCGCGCTGCTTCTGCTAAATAAAATAAGTTTATAGCGCTTATTATTACTTTAAAGGAGGCAGGATATATCTTTAAATATTAAATAGAGGAGGAATTTAATTTAGAAACTAGTATAGCTATTAGTAAATAGTTATAATAGATTTAGTTTGCTTATTCTTAGCAAATTTGATATACTTAATGATTTATAGCAGATTTTGCTCTTTTTATTAATAGTACTTTTCGAATAAATGCCTTTAATCTTATACTTATTATTACTATTAGTATTATAAATAATAACTTAACGTTTATAAGCTCTTTATTATTCACTTATTTAAAAGCAAAGTTGTCCTTTAATTTTATCTTTAAGAGCTTTAAAAAGTATGTTTTTTGCCCTCTTATCCTAGTACCATGCATTATTATTAGTGACTTAGCTACAGGCTTAAAAGCTTCTATACTTATTTTTCTTCTAGATACGTTTCTTTAATTTTGTAACTGACACGCTGTTCAGAACATTATAAAGAGACTCACTAATAAGGGCTATTTAAAGAAGATTTAAAAGGAGATAAAGTTATTATTATAGGCTTTTGTTAACAGTGATTCTTAGCTTAATTTAAAGGCTATTTGTGTAGAGATGTATTTAAAACTAAGGCTAGATGAGATATAATATCTTAATAAATATTAAGGCCTTAAGGAGTTATAATTTCTGTGAATTCATACTTATAAATATTTAAATTTAGGCGCTTATTTAAATCAATGCTCTAAGAGCCTCTACCCTAGTATAAAAGACATTCTAAATAAGTAACTAAGTATAGAAGAAACTACTTGATAGTTAGAACTTACTATATAGTCAAAATTGAGACAGTTATCTTAGGAGGAGGCTCAAAATAGTAATAAGTTACCTTGTACGCTTGATTTAAAAGCGTTTATACTGCTAACAAATACTATATTACTGTTTACTATTTTAAAGATATCCTCTGAATAGGAGGTCACAAAGGATGAGATGAATAAGGGCTCTTTATACGTTAAGCCCTCTTACTCTAAATGCGAGATACTTATTCAATTCAGCCTTCCTTGTAGGCACTATCTTACGTAGTCGTTCGAGGATAGTGCTCTTATTCCTTGATCCTTAATACACCCTTGTTAGTGGATTAATAGTGAGCCTATTTATATCGCTAGATGGATACTAATATACTGTACTTTCGCTTTACTAATGTCCCTTGCCTAACATTCTGCCTCTCGCTTATAATACCCTTATATCTCTCTTACTAGGAACCAGATTACAGGCCTTGGTTTACAGGTTCTAGAGGCTAGGGAGGATCTTACAGGGTATGCTCGTATACAATACGATCGAGCAGCTACAAATGCCTAATAGGGTCTCGTCGAATTTGCTCAAGAGCTTAAGGAGGATGATCTTTAGGAACTAGATTACAGGCCTTGGTTTGCAGGTTCTAGAGGCTAGAGAGGATCTTACAGGGTATGCTTGTACACAATACGATTAAGTAGCTACAAATGCCTAACAGGGTCTTGTCGAATTCGCTCAGGAGCTTAAGGAGAATGATCTTAATACTTGAATGCCAGATATCGTTAAGAGATCAGGATGGAATAGGCAGTTTAAGAGTCATGATAAGACTAACAAGCGGCTTATAACGGGCGCTAAGGCAGCAGAACGTGACGCTAATATTAGAGAAGAGGCACGCCAGGCAGTTGATATAGCCCTCTCCGCAGGACCTTCCCCTAATACTGTTCTCCGTGGTCCCCCCTGTGCTGCCGCCCCCTGCGCTGCCGTCCCCGCGCCGCTATTATTACTACTAATGCCACCATTACCACCACCAATTAGTCCTTCCTAACTCCCTAAGTTAGGGAGTATAAAGAAGAAGAGAAGGAAGAAGAAGTACTAATTAGTTCTTCCTAACTCCCCAAGTTGAGGAGTATAAAGAAGAAGAGAAGGAAGAAGAAGAAAAAGAGGAGGCTTTTATACCCTCCCCTTCAACGATGCCAGCAGCAATGACGTACTCGAGAGCAGTAATGACGCAATTAAGAGCTAAGACATTAGAGGCTGAAAATACGCTAAAACGGGGTACAGGGCAGAGCAAGGGCAGGGGTAGGGGCAAGGGCAGCACAGACAGAAGGGGAGGGGCTTAGAGATGAAGCTGTATCTGCAGCACCAAGTTTCTATATCCATTTCCTGATTAGGAAGTAACAGAAACGTCAATTTCAGTACGGATTTCTTATAAGGGAACTTCATTTCATCCAGAGAGTTCTGATGGGCAAGTTTACTAGTAATTTGTATGACGTAAAACCCGCCAAGACTTAAACGCTGAATGGACCTTTGCCGAATGGACCTCTCTGAATGGACCTCCTCGAACGCATTTCGCTTGTAGTGCAGAGTAGGTCCTCTAGCCTGTTTGGGCCGTGCATTCGTCTGCAGTAAGTCCCCCACCCTGGTAACGGACCACCCCTGTAACGGACCACTGCCAAATTGCGCTATTTCTGGGTACCTATCTCTACATTAACTTCCGTTGACTAAATACAAAGGACATTCCGTCAATTTGAAGCTGTTTAGCCTGCTTAGCTGCCCTTCGTAGTACTAATTCCTGCTCCCTATCGCTGTACCGCGCTTGTAGACGTTGCTATCGCTCTTCATTGATAGCCTGCTCCTCTTGTAGCGCTTGCTGTGCAGCCCTGAGCGTTTCTATATTTACGAACTGCTTATTGGAGTCAACAACGGCCTTTTTTTTGTGCTTCGCTTTTAGCTCCTCTAGCTTAGCACTATAATGGCTTAATTGTTGCAGATTTTGCGCTTTTTTAATGTGTAGCTGACCGAATGCCTTTGTTGTTTTATTAAATAAAACGCGTATACTACGTGTTAGATTTTCCTCCTGCAAAAGAGCTGTTTGCGCTTTTATAAGTTGCCTTTTATTCTGTAATATATTAAGTATTAATAAGGAGCTATATTAATGTTTATATAGCGTTTGTAACGACTTTATATTACTCTGAATTTACTTTAAATTTAGCATCTTTTTTAGTACCTATAGAAATAAATTAGCTATATACTATCTAGCTTTAATATAGTTCTTATTTAAAGCATATTTTCTTACTTAATTATAGTATTTAATAAAGCGTATCTTCTTTATAAGCGTAAAATCCTTAAAATAAGCAAGAGCCTTAATTTGCGCTTAATAAGAGGATTTAATATATGAAAAAACTACTAAATTAAGAGGTTATAAAACATGACTTATATAAGAAGACAAGTAAATTAATTAAACATTATTTTCGTAACATTTCTATATAAAATTGACGGTTATATAACTATTATGATTATTAAGAAAAAGAATTTGAGAAGCGCTAATAACGTTAGGCGTTATTTTAAGGAGAAATATCTTGTTAAGCCAGCGTAAACTGTTCGAATTTGTAGTCCATCCATTGCTTGAGCATGTATATAGCTAATCAGGCGTTATATCATGTCGAAACCAAGATGTCTGTACGTTTTTGCCCTTGAAAATAACGAGGCAACGTGTATACACTCCTGTAGCAGATACCAGCTTAATTATTATCACCCATTCTCGATTTTCAGGGGTTCTCTTGCGTACAGAAGTAGATAAGGAGGTTCCTATAATCTTTTGATGTATATAGACACCTAGAGTAATGCCTGATTCATCCATATTCCAGACGTTTTCAGCAGAGACGTTGTATTCAGTCAAAACGCGTCGAAATTAAGTGAACCAAGGGTGTAGAATGTCAGGATTCGCGTTATTGACTCGTTGATGGTCTATCTTCTTCCCTAGCTTTGAATGAAGTTCAGAATGACGCGTAAAAAAGCGCTGTATCCATCTCTTACCAAGCGTTTGAGGGCCGCCAGAAATTCGAGTAATTTGAGAGGCCATTTCGCGTACAGTACCATGCGTAGGGGCATGCCCCTCACTCTCAAGCGTTAATATCCATGTAATAAGCGATTGCTCTTGTTTAAGCGTCAAAAGCTGCTGTGCACTACGTGCAATTCGTCTTGAAACTCCACTGTCAAGTCGACGTAGAAGCGTGGATTTTGACACGCCGTATTTCTTCTCAATTGCGCGTATTGAGGGATTTGATGGGCCATTAAGCTCAATTAGGGCCTCATTAACCCTGATTTCGAATTGGGAGTCCATAGCTCAAAAATTGAGCGCGCTGTTGCGTGTAGAAGTTGGGGCGTTGACGTGGTTCAGAGGTCAATTGGGTGGTCCGTTACAGGGGTGGTCCGTTACCAGGGTGGGGCACTTAAGGCTAGTAGCTTGTGAGGGGCCCGGTGCGAGCAACTATCTTACATAAAGCAGGCAGGCTATCCTTGAACGGTAACAGCGTTGCCCTAGCAACTGACTCCTCTGGGGGCGGCGGCGGCGTTGCTCTGATAATGAGCATCTCATTCTGCTGCTCTGTCACGACAGAAACGTCTCTAGGGCCAAACGGGTATCTCCGCCGCAGTAGAAGCGCCTAGGGTCATATTGAGAGCAAGTTGGTCTCTCTCTTGCAGCCTCTGCTCGCGCTCGCGAGCGCGTTAAGCTCTCTTGCGGCTATTTCAGCCCCTGTAAGCCCCTTAGCGTTGGCCTCGCCGTGAGCCTTTTTAGGTACCCATTTCTGCTTGGGTATAGGTAAAGGCTGGGCCACAGGGACCCCACGACCCTCATATGCAGCCTGTGCAAGGCCTAGTATCCTTCTATCGTTCTGAGCTATTTCGTCATCAATATAGGCTTGATCTGTGCTAGAGAGAGCGTCTCTAACAACGAGAAGATGCTAGCCTACAGAGGTGTGTTGACAGTATTGTAAAGATAGATAGTTGGTCTCTCGTATCCCTATATTACTAGCCTCCTGATTTGTTGGTACCTAGCCGCTAAATCGAATAACAGGGCCCTTAATCCACTAACAAGGGTGTATTAAGGACTTAGGGATAGGCTAGCCACTCTTAGCGATAGTAAATAAGTGATGTTTGCAGAGTAAATATTATTAAAGAAGTAATTAATATTAATATAGCTTATTACTTATATCCTCTAGATTAGCAGCTATTTTCTTAACTAATTCTTATTCATTTGCAAGCTTATTAAGTGTGAATAGACTAATTTCATTAAATAGAAATTGAAATATAGCTTTATCCTATTATAACTAATGCAGACGGTCATATTTAGATGAATCTTCATCCAAATTAAGCGCTTTAAGTAAAGAGATAACTGTGCGTAAGGCGTTTAGCAGAGTACTTAAGAAATAATTAACTATTAGTTATTATATAGAGAACTAGATAATAGCTCTCTGATTAAGAGCTTAAGGTACAAAACTAAGATTTATATACTTATCTATATAGTAGTATATTACTTGCTCTTTCTTTAGAAGCTAGGTTTCATATATATACTTTTTTTTAGCAGGCTATAACTCTTTAATAAGCCTCTTATAGTTATCCTTAAGCTACTATAGAGTTACGCTCTTAATATAGATCTAGCAAAGATCGCTTAGGATATCTACTTAATTCTTTTTATTATTAGGGCTTAACTAGTTAAGACAAGTCTTAATTAAAAGCTAGGTCTAAAGGGTTAGTTAGGTAGAATAAAAAGTGTAATAAATAATACTAAGATGTCTTCAACTTAGGTATAAGCTAATAATATAAGTTGACTACAAAGACTATAAAACTATCTAGGAAATAAGCGTACTTATATAGAGTAAAAGATTTGTGCTTAGAGTTAATTATTTTAATCACCTCTGATTATTGCTTATAAGTGCTTACCCTGATCACCTCTGATCATTGCTTATAGGTGCTCACCCTGATCACCTCTAATTATTATGTTGTCCAGGTCTGATTATATATATAGTTTAAGGTCTAGTCCTGTCTAAGTCTGTTATAGTTTTTTTACAGAGTATTAGGCAGCTTTGTAGTACCTATTAGTGCTTAGTATATTTATAAACGCTACTTTTAATCTTAAGAAAACATAATCTTGTCTTAAGAACGCCTATTATAATAGCTAAAATATTTTGCTTATTAAGAAATTATAAATAATGAAACTGCCCTTATATTAAAGAGTATATAAAAAAGATTAAAGAGATTATTAATAATGCTTAAGCAAGTTAATGCAAGAGGAGCAAGCTAAAGACGAGAGTAGTTAAGGAAGAGAGCATAAATATAGAGGACTTCTCTTCTGATTCTAAAGGCAGAGCAGAAGTCTATCTTGTAGCACTAGAGACGCTAATCTATAAGACCCTTAAGTGAATTACTAATACTAGTGTTCCTAATTATATAACTGACTAGCTTTCTCTCTTTAAAGGATCCCTAAGAAGAATTAAAAGGATAGCAATAAATTTAACAGACTTAAAATTATATATTTAAGGGGCAGAATATGCCTAAATATATATAAAAGAGGGAGTAATAATCTTATTAAATATATTATATATACTTAGTTTAAGCGTTAGTCTTTTTTTTAGCTCTTTATTATATAAATTAAGGCTTTTAAGCAGTTTTAATAAAAAGGCCTTATATATATAAAATTAGAATAATAATATAATTCTTAAAGCTATTAAATATAAAGATCTCTATATTATTAATTAAATAAGTCTTAAAGTAATAAAGTCTGCTTATCTTATAATCTACTCTAGTAAATTTAACTATATATAATATA
>NW_006916102.1:0-3730 GCF_000464535.1 Endocarpon pusillum Z07020
AAAGAATTAAAGGACTAATCTTTAAAAAGAGGGATATAATTTACCTTTTAAGAAAAAATATTAAGACTAAATAACTAAGTTCAAAATTAGACTATATAAAGTTAGGACTATATCTAATTAAGAAAGTCTTAGGAAAGGTAACATATAAACTATAACTACCTGCGAAGATAAGAATATACTTAATATTCTATATCTTATTATTAGAACTAGTACTAAAGAATATAAGACCCACAGAAATCTAACTAGACAATGAAACTCAGGACTAAGAGTATAAGGTAAAAAAAGTCTTAGATAAATAAGACATTAATAGAAAACCTTATTATCTAATCAAATAGTCAAAATACACAGACTCAGAAAATATATAAGAACCAGAAACAAACCTCAGCCCTAAGACACTTACGAATTACTGCTGCTAGAACCCAGACCAGACGAAAAAGATATTAGAGCAGCTAACTCCTACTTATTAAGGGTGTTGACTCTGACAACATTAGATTACGACTCTTGAACAAGCTCTTCCTGTTCTAAGGAACAAGCCTCCTGCTTAATCATTCGACCTTAAGCCTTTTTCAAAGACTTAATATGCTGATCCAAACTTGCTACTTTAGTAATAGAGCGCGACACCTTTGTAATAGCGTAAGAACAAGCAGCCTCTAGACGAGTCCGCTCTGACTCTAACTTCTAAAACGTATCCTCTAAATAGTTTCTGTTACAAGGAACACTCTTTGCTGTACAATACAAACACTTTAAGAAATATAACGAAAAGAAACACAGCTTCTTATCACGCTTGCATACTGAACAAGACATGTTAATCCGACAACCCTAGAGGGCTATCTTTGCAGCAAGAGCCTGACTACAAACACAAGGGGAAGGTTTGCTAATGCGCAAAGCAGATAAAGGCATCACAAAAGAAAGAATTAAAAGAACCTCAGAAATTACAAGACACCCTTTTAGCTTGTGGGACTAAGCTAGTAAGAGGAGGGGATAGTGTTACAGCACGTGAACACGCTAAGCACAGACAGGCACTAAGGGATTGCCTAGCGCTCTGCAAAGAAGCTATAACAGGCTTGGACAAGCCTACCGGACCCTGAACTGCCTACAAGGTCAGTAGCTCCTGACGTAGTGTTCAGAGGTGCTCATCCATGAGCACTTAGGAACAATGCTCAAAGACGTCTCCACATGAGCAACGCTCTAAGACGCCTCTGCATGAGCAATGCTACAAGGTGTTCCGTCGTAAGTACTTAAGAGCAGAGTTTCCTACTCTATATATAAGCACGCTCATTTCCCAGATAGTTTCATAGTCTTTATAGTCAACTTATATTATCAACTTACACCTAAGTTTAAGACATACTTATATCTGTTACTGCACCCCCTATTTTACCTAACTAACCACTTAGACCCAGCTTCCAGTTGAGACTTGTCTTAGCTAGTTAAGCCCTAACACTATATAGCGTACTCTAAAATTTAATAGGCTAAGTTAGTATTAGTATTTACTATTTTTGCTAGCTTTAAGGCGATCCTCTTAGTCATCTAATTAATTAGAGCTTGTTCTTACACTTCTTATTATTATAGCTTAGCTAGAATAATATTAATCCTAGATTAAGATTAGCTAATATAATTACTCTCTTAGCTAAGCTACTTTAGTAAGAGGATTAAAAAGATTAAAAGATAAGATAAGATTAAGATAATTATTCTTAGTAAAGAAAATAAGGTTATTAGTCTTAGCTAGGCTAGATAAGTTAAAGGCAGCTATATTAAATATAGTCTAAAAGGCTGCCCTTATATTCTTATATATTAGTAACTAATTACTAGTTAGTATTATTATTATTAATATGTGGCCTAATTCTAATAAAGTATTACGTAAGTCAAAAAAGGAAAGGCGATAAGACCTTAAAGGATATTATAATTATTAAGATAAAGAAAAGGTTAGTGGCCCTTTTAAACAGGGCAGCTGTCTGACAGCTCTAGAGTATGTTAACCTTATGTTTATACTCTGCCTTAACTAAGGTTATTATATATATGCGTACAGGGCGCGCCCTGTTCTTTTACTTGCTAGGTATAAGAATCCTGTTTATTTAAATTCAGAGGTCTAAATTTCTTTATCTTCTTTAACCTTGTTAAGGGCATAAAGGGTATTAAAAAGGCTTGCTTTAAACTTGAGTCTAATCTCAAATGTTAATACTGATCTAGAATGAGCTGGCAACAGATCTAGAGATATAGATCTCTTGTAGTTAATAGTTTAATAACTGTTTCTAGTTAAAGAGCAGTCTTAGGATAATATTACGTATTACGTTAAAAGCAGGTGATAAGTACAAGATCTTTAACCTATATTAAGTGCGCTATCCTAAGACTGCAGAGCTGACAAGGATAGCACTCAGGTCGCTCTTATATAGTAAGCATACCCCTTACTAATGCGTAGTACTAATTAATACTTGGCGGCCCTAGCGCTAGCGGCTAATAAGTATAGTAGTCGTGATACTTTTTAATTTTAAAGTATAAGCTTAATTTATTCTTAATACTAGTTATTATCTAAAGACGTCTTTTAAAAACTAGGATTATTAGGTTATCTATATAAAGACTAATAATAGCGCTGTCCTTATAGATAAAAATATAAAGATTAGCATTAATTAGTCTGAACCTTATTCTCTTAAGGACTTTGTTACATTAAAAATACTATTTGCAGGCTAATTACTTAAGGCTATATAGACTTTAGATAAGCTAAAGAGTAAAGCCTTTATAAATCTTAATACTAGATAACAGCTTTATATAGATTTTTTTTTAAAGCTTTAATTTAGTAAAGGCATTATTAACATCTACTTATTTAGCTTTTATATCTTTAACTATTATAATAGCTATAAGTATTCTTAACAAATTAATGAATATTATTAAAGCAAATATCTCTTTAAAGTCTTAACTATAAATTTATATAAATCTATAAGTAATAAGTCTAGCCTTATAACATTTAATGCTACTATTAATATTATACTTAATAATAAAGACCTACTTACTAATAATCTGATTAGCGTCCTTAGAGAGCTTCTCTTCTTACTAAGTACTGTTATTAATTAGTTTATAAAGTTCCTTCCAAATTACTTCTTATTACTTTTGTTTATAAATAAGGTTATTAATAGTGGCGTTATAGCTTATAAGAATAGGGACTTAATTATTAATTTTGTAAACATATATAAAAAAGGCAATTTATATTATAATAATGTTATTCCTTAGGACTATGTTTTGAACAGTAATGTTAACCTTTTTAAGTATTAATTATATTCTTTTACTATTATCTAGAGCTATATTATCTTTAGCGCTTTGTTTTAGTAGATCGGAAGAGCGTCGTGTACAGACTTTAGTCTATAGCTTTTTCTTCTCTGATCCTGTGAGAATAAAGACTTCCTTAAAGCGTTAGATTCTTAAACACAGATTTATTAGTTGATCTTTTATAGCCCTTTGTAGCTACGATAATAGATCTAAATACGCTTTTATTAACTTTGAAACTACAGAGCTAGTTAGCTTTACTCTTACTAAGTTAGAATTATAATTATTATTATATAATGTAGTTTATAAGCGTCTAATATATATAAGCGTCTAGCTTAAGATACTAAGAGAACAAATTATTATAAAGGACTTTAACCTTTATCACTTGAGATAAAGTAGGCCCTCTTACCTTATATAATATAAGCTAGCCGACACTCTTTTTAATATTATATAAGAGGCAAACATAAACCTAATA
>NW_006916102.1:5225-6807 GCF_000464535.1 Endocarpon pusillum Z07020
TTTATATTTAGTATTATTATTAATAATTAAAGCTTTTATTTATTTAAAAAAGCGTACAAACTTTTTCTTGCTATAGCTCTTTTAAAAGGAAGACTATATAAAATAATAAGAGCTTAATTATCTTAAGAATAGCTTAAAGGATAACTTCTAAATATGCTCTGTTAAGAGCTTAATTATAAGGTCTTTATTAGGATACTATTTAGTGTAATGCCTAGGTTAATTATATTTGTAACAAGTATGACTCTTGTTATCTAATAAGGAGGGAAAGGAAGAAGAAGAGGAGAAAGAAGAGGCAGAACAATAATAGCAAGTCCATAGGCGGCTACAGCTTAGACTATGCAAAGAGGACTTGCCTAGAAATAGGTGGTGATAGGGCTTGTATTTAGAGAAATAAGCCTTCTCTTTCTTGCTTAGTAGCCCTAGGCTAAGTTGTAGCTCTATCTCTTAGAGCTCTTAGAGTCCTTCTTTAATAGTTGCCTTTCGCTCTAGTAGAGCGCGTCTTATAGAGACTATAAGTATAAGTAGCAAGCCTACTAAGCGCTTAAAGATGTATTTAGATATTAGGACTAGCGTCTAATAAAGGTTAAATTCCTTAATTTTTTAAGTAAGCTGCCTAAGCTTAATATAAGCCTTATATATATCTTAATAACTCTTTATTTCAAATATATAGAACTTGCTTTAATACTTTTATAATATAAATTAAAGAATAGATTTATACTTTTTTTTAAGCTCTTAAATAAAGTTATAAGCTTAAAAGTATCTAAATTTAGATTATTTATAATACTTTCCTAAAATATTATATAATCCTGTTAAAGTATCACCTTACAAGAGGATACTATTCACCTGTTGTGGTCCTGTCCTTGCTTATCTAAATCTATCTAGATCTGGCAGTGCTGCCCTTTTTAAGTACAAGGGTAAGCTTATTAATCAGGGGCAATAAGTGTAGAGCTAGTCTTTATTAATCTAGATCAACAAGCCCATCAACATAGCGCTAGGCCGCTTTAGGAAGTTGTGTGTATGGACGCGAACCGCAATCCTCCAAAATTTTGCGAAAGTAAAGAGGGTTGCATACTCAACCTGTAGCCGTATTAGCCGTAGGTTTCGATAAACCCTTAATAAAACTAATTTTATAAGTTATAATCTATTAACTATTATAAGATTAAACCTATTTTATAAAGTTATAGCCGCTTATAAGTACTCTTAATATATTTGATATATAGCTTAACTAAGGCCTTATAGCTCCCTAAATAGCTTCTAGTATAAATATAGCATTTGTAGATATGCTATTATAATCTTCTGCAGAGACTTGTAGCTCACGCTTTATCCGGTTGTGACGGCATACGCCTGCGACTATTGCTTAGTAGAGTTCTTTCGTAATTGTTCAGACGTAAGGTTACTGAGAAAACACCTATTACAACGCGTTGTGATCACTTGTAAGCAGGAGGACTCATCTTAGCTTCTCTTATCAAGTCTACTCTTGATGAGATACTAATAAGGAGTATCGCGTAAAGGTGTGAGTCTATTGCTCCTTATAAAGTAGTTTTATATTTATATCCCTTGTAAGCCCGAATATCCCTGTAAT
>NW_006916103.1:0-2035 GCF_000464535.1 Endocarpon pusillum Z07020
CGTGAGTACTCGTACGAGAGCGCTACGCGTCACAGCGTTGCCTCATGCAAGGAAACCAAGCGAAATCCGCGGCCTCGTACGCAAAACGCGTGTGCCAGCACGCCTTGAGCTGCGACCGCAATTCAGGGGACACTAGCTTTTGAAAACCACCTGACTCTCGCATATCTGACTCGTACTCAGACCCGAAGCAGCTCTTACAGGCTGTGGATGTGATATCGTTCTATTCGAGAGACAGGACACCTTTATACTTGTCCCTTTCTAGGTTCGTACAGCGTGTACAAGTAGGCAGCGCTATATAATAAGGAGAGGGAAATCCTTTGATACAGACAAATTACTAATATTTAGTAGAACCTTATTAAGGCTTAGAGCCTCTTATATAAAAAAGACCTTATTAATATCTCTAGACCCTTATTAAGGCATAAGAAAGTCATAAATAATTATAAGATATAGGCATACTTTAAAGTACTTTACTTTACAGAAATATAAGCAGTTTATAAATAAAAGAAAATTAGAACAAGTTATAATATAAAGCGCCTATATAAAAAGCCTTATTAAGGCTAAAGGAACCTTATTAAGTGTGTAGCCATAGACACCTCCTTTAGAGATACAGAAAAGCTATTATATAAGGGATAGCAAAGTAGTATAATAATATCTGTTAAGTTATAAAGAATACAAGTTTAATTAGTAGGTAAGGACATATATATAGTTAGCTTATATATATAATACAAATTATCTACAAGATATAGTTAGTCTATACAAAAGAGACTTTTATAAATAACATAAAACAAATAGTCCTTAGACTAGACATAAGGCGTAATATATAATAGCAGCTACTAAAGAGACTATCTATATAGCCTAAGAGGATAGAAGCGTATATTAGTATATAAAGAGTCTGAAACAGTTATCTTACTTATACTAAGAGCCTATAAGGACTACACGTTTTATATATAAATTAAAGTAATATTATTCTAACTAATAGCTAGTGCTATATACTTATAAAGTAAACTATAACTAGAGCGTAGGCTAGGACTTAGGTTACCTAAATCTTAAAGTATACTAAAGACAAGAGTCTCTTTATTATAAAGATAAAGTAAGTCTAAGATATATAGAAAAGCGTAATAAAGGTCTTATAAGAGAATGCGAACTCTATATTATATTAATTAGATAATATAATAAAGTTGTTATACTAAATAAGCAAAAGACTATATATAGGCTACTTAAGAGACTTATTATAACTGCTAACCCTGATTATAAAGACCTGTAATAAGTCACAAGAAATTATAATAACTTGTCTAAAGACGCTCCTGAATAAGCTTACTATCTTGCAGAATAAGTTCTTCCTAAAGCCTGTAATAGCAGATCTTATAGATATTAACTTAAGCCTTTATCCATCTCTAATTGATATTAAAGAGACAATGAAAAAAGAGGAGATCTAATTAGCGTTATAATATCTTATAAATAATAAAGCCTAAGGACTAGACTAGATCTTAAATAGAGTGCTTAAGGAAGTAGAAGAATAGCTAACTCCTGATCTACTTAAGATCTTTAGTAATAATTCATATTAGATACTACCTAAGAGTATAAAAAGAGGCTATCACCCTTGTATTACAGAAGCCAAATAAAAAGAACTATATAATAGTAAGAGCATACTACCTAATTGCTCTTCTTAATACTATAAGCAAACTGCTTAAGTTAATTATGTCTTATAAGCTTTTACAACTAGCTAAAACTTATTATATTCTTTTAGAGACACAAATAAACGTATATAAAGGAAGATTAATAGAATCAGCCCTTTAACTCTTCATAAAATAAGTTTATATTATCTAGAATCTCTCTAATAAATAATAGGTGACAATTATATTAGTTATAAATATAGCAGAAGTATTTAATAACATATTATATATATAGCTTCTTAATAATCCACAAAAGAAAGGGATCCCTAACTATATTATATAATAGGTTATAAGCTTTCTTTATAAGAGATTTACTAGCATCAAAGTAAACAAGAGCGAATCTAAAGTCTTTTATACAGAAA
>NW_006916104.1:0-4596 GCF_000464535.1 Endocarpon pusillum Z07020
GTTTCGAATAGTTGCGCTTTAATCACAATGCCGCCCTGAATAGCACGGCGTTGCATCTCCTGGGTAGGGAACCCTATTAGTAGAGAGCCCCTGGTCTTCGTATGCTTTTCGCATGCGTCTTGCATGCTTATGTTCTCTTGTTTGTGTAGCCATCTAATTCTTGTGATTTGGAGCCCTGGCGTAATTGATTTTGATGCTGTACAAATAGCTGCTGCTCGTTGCGCGTTTTTTTGCGTATTTACTTCACCTTTTTCGCATGTTATACACACGCTTAGTAGAACCCTAATTACTTTCACTAAGTAGTCCTTTTTATAGATCTTAAGCTCCTCTGTAGATGGTAGGCTGTATACGTGGTCTTTTATAGCTTCGTCAGAGACCGTAATGTTAATATCGCCGCTTTGTAGCACTCGAATAGCTGCTGCTTCTGGGATAGTCTTCTTTACTTCTTTTAGTATCTCTTTATTGTTCTTCCCTTTTGACTTGGCCAATTAGACTCGTACGCTGTGGCGCTGGCGTAATGCAGAGGAAACGCCCGCTTGACGCAGGCCAACCGCTGCTACTGACGCCCATGAGTTCTGTTTTGATGGTTGCTTAGGGGGTGTAGCTTTCTGTTGTAGCATCTTCTTAATCCGTTCTAGTTGTGCCTCTATTCTCCTAGTTGGTAGCTGGCGACTCGCAAGTGAAACGCAGTTGATAATGCTTGCTAGCTCATCCAGATATTAGAGTCTTACCCCCTCTTTCTCGAGACCCTCCTTAATATTAGTAAGTGATTCCTTTATCTCGGTCCACATCTCTGTAGGTAGTAGTCCCTCTTTTGTATTATAATCCTTGCTTAGAGAAATACTGCGTGTTGATTATGACCTGCCTGCGTCTTGCCTGCGCTCTGTCGGCCCACTACTGGGCTCTGGCAGCGGCGTCATTACTACCTAGGTAAAGTTGACCTTCTAATTATGAATTTGGCAGTTGTATAGCTTTTAGCTAGCTGTAAAGGGCAGTTCAGTACATAAGTGAGCTAAGTTATTTGTTCCTAGATTAATAATATTAATCTTAAATAAGTTATTTTTAATAAAGTCTTTTAATCCTTTATAAAAGATAACTAATAAAGTAAAGTCTTCTTAATTTACTTATAAAGTAATCTAGTAAAATCTAAAAATATAATCTATAATAAATTTCTTTTACCTTATTTATAATAAGTCTTTTTTAGCTTCCTTAATTATGTAATGCTCTTTTTATATATAATAATAATAAATTAGAGTACAAAGTAGACAATAATAATAAAGAACTAAGACCTAAAGCTATAAAGAGCTATATAAAGATCTTAGAAGTCAAGAAATTAGATTATATCTAATTATTAATAAATTTATAAACAAGAGTCAAATACTTTAATTAAGACTATAGACTAATAGCAGAACATAAACATATTATATATAATTTAGATATAATATTTAAGGAATAAGAGAAAGCATTTATAATTAAGTTTTATAAGAAGAAGGAATGCCTAGACTATAATAAAAGCAAATTTTATATATATCAAAAGTTAAATAAGCGAGACCTTTAAGATAGTATTACGCTAAATGAACTCAAACATAAGTGAGAGACTATCATCTAGAGCCTAATATAAGAAGAAATCAAAAACAATAAGGACGTTAAGAAATTTGATTTAAGGAAGGCAGAACCTGCTAAAGTCAAGAAATCTTTTACTATAGTTTCAGATTATTATACTTAGCAAGAACCTTACAGACACTTTCTATGCTTAAATTAATCATGCCCTTATTATAAAGAGTATAAGAGACATATATATTTTAGGAATTATATTAAGGAAGAAAAAGAAAGTTTAAATATTTACTTAGTAATAAATATTAAGGAGGTATAAACTCCTTATTATAAGATACTTAAATACTAGATTACAGGAATATATACTTATAAGGCATTAGAAAAGTCAAAAAACTAGGAAGTCTTTTAAAGAGACAACTTAAAGAACGCGAAAAAAGGTTATAAATAATTATAATATTAGACATACATTACTTATAACATATAATATTATATATACTTTTAAATAATAAGAAGGCAAAGATTATAATAGATTTAGGAGCTACAGGGAACTACATCTTATAAGAGTATATACTTTAGAATCAAACTCCTACTAAGGATAAAAAGAACCCTTACCAGCTAAGGCTAACTAATAAATTACTTGTTAAAGAAGGATAAGGTCAGATTATTATAGAAACGCAACTATTAAGATTACAAATTAAGCGTTATATTAGGAAAATCTTAGTTAATATATTATAATCTAGTAATTAATTAGAAGTTATATATATTAATATTCTATAATTATAAGTATAGGATACCTAATATATAGGTATACTTTATTAAGGCTATATAAATATAACTTATAACCTTAAAAGCTTTAGATAGTCTTAATAACTGTCTACTAAAATATAAAGAATTTAAAAAGTTATTTAAGAAAGACAAGGAAAATACAGTCTTGCCTAAACATTAATCTTAGGACTATAAGATACCTTTAGAACCTAGAACTAAATTAGTATTTAAACTAATATATTGACTTTCAGAAAGAGAATTAAAGGAAAGAATTAAAGAAAACTAGAGAATACCTAAATAAAAACCTTAAAAAAAGATTTATCAGACCTTTAACATCTCTAGCTGGTTACCTAATATTATTTATACTAAAACCTAATAAAAAGTTAAGGTTATATATAAACTATAAATAGTTAAACATAATTATAATTAAGAATTAATATATATTACTACTTATCTCAGAGCTTTATAACAGAATTTATAAAGCAGAATAGTTTATAACACTTAATTTATAAAGAGCATATAATTTAGTTAGAATAAAGGAAGAAAGAGAGGAATAAAAGATCACGTTTTATATATAGTATAACTACTATAAATATCTTATTATACTATTTAGGTTAACAAATATACTCACAATATTCTAAGCCTTAGTTAATAATGTCCTAAGAGAATTCTTAGATATCTTTGCTGTAATATACCTTAATAATATCTTTATTTACTTGAAAATAGAAGAGGAACATAAGAGCTATGTGAAGTAAGTGCTTTATGCTTTAAAGAAGGCACATTTCCTAGTTAAACTAAAGAAGTATGAATTTTATAAGAAGAAAGTAAAGTTCCTAGATTATATTCTAACCACGAGTAGAATCTAGATAGACGAATCTAAAGTTAAGGTAGTACAAGACTAGCCTTAACTAAAGAATGTTAAGGAAATATAATCTTTCCTTAGATTCGCGAACTTTTATAAGAGGTTCATTAAAAGGTATTTAAAGATTATAGCGCTACTGACTTTGATAACTAAGAAAGATTAACCCTTCTATTAGGGAATAGAAGCAGAGTCTTCATTCTAAGAGTTAAAAAGACAATTTATGTCTGCTCTTATACTTACGATATTTGACTTAGAGAAATAAATAGTCCTAGAAATAGATGCATTAGATTATGCTATAAAAATGTATATAAGTTAATTAGACAACGAAGGACGACTAAGGCTAGTTGCCTTTTACTTAAGAAAAATGATTCTAGCAGAACTTAATTACAAGATCTATAATAAGGAACTCTTAGCTATTATAATAGTATTTGATAAATAATATATGTATTTAGAAGGATCTAAGTACTTAGTAAAGGTATACATAGATTATAAGAATCTACTTTACTTTACTATAACTAAGGAACTTAATAAGAGACAGATTAGATAATTAGAAACATTATTAAGATATAACTTTGAGATCTTTTATAAGAAAGGGAATAATAATGCAAAAGTAGACATGCTTAGCAAATATATAAATTACTCTAAGGATACTAAAGTATTACCTAGATTAATACTATAATTAAACCTAGATAAATTAATAAGATATAATGATTTAATACTTATAGCTACTTTTATAATCTCTAATTAAGATTAAGAGAGATAGCTTATTAAAGTATACTAAAAGGATAGATTAATAAAGAAAATTAAAAAGAAACTTGAAAACTATCTAGCGTTTAAAATACAAGATAGTAGGCTGATCTTATATAAAGGACTAGTGTATATAATTAACTCTATAAAGAATATAATACTTTATTAATATTATAAAGAAATACTAGTCAAATATTAAGAGATTAATAAGACACTTAAACAGATTTTAAGATTATATTACTTTTTATAAATAAATAAATCTATCCGAGAATAAATAAATAAGTATAATATATATTAGAAAACAAAGCACTTAAGACATAAACTATATAGTAAAATATAGTTACTAAAGGCACTAGAAAGAGCCTAAGAAGTAATAGTAATAAACTTTATTATAAAGTTATTACTATTATAAGACTAAATAATAAAGATAAAATATAATAGTATTCTAATTATTACTAATAGTACTTACAAAATATGCTTACTTTATACTATATTTTAAATCTTTAATAACTAAAGATATACATATTTTTGTAATACATTTATATAAACTATAAGATGTCATCTAAGATAATCTCTAATAAAGATAAATTATTTATGTTAAAATTCTGAAAATTACTAATAGATTAAATTAGAACAAAATATAAATTATTAATAGTATATATCTGATC
>NW_006916104.1:4630-6693 GCF_000464535.1 Endocarpon pusillum Z07020
ATTATATTATTATTATTAGCTTAATTTATTTATAATAATAATATAATAATAACAAAAATATTATTATTTTATATAAATTATAAATATAAATTAGTTAAAATAAAATTAATAAAAAATATTTATAAAATAATATAAAAAGTATTTATAATAATAGAAATAATAAAAAAATTATATTAAAAATTATTAAGAGATATTAAATTTATTATAATATATTTTATAATATATTATAACTTTAAAAAAATTAAAAGACTAATCTTTAAAGAAAGAGATATAGTTTATCTTTTAAGAAAAAATATTAAGACTAAATAACTAAGTTCGAAATTAAACTATATAAAGTTAAGATTATATCTAATTAAAAGAGTCTTAAGAAAGGTAATATATAAACTATAACTACTTATAAAGATAAGGATATACCTAGTATTTTATATCTTATTATTAAAACTAGCACTAAAGAACACAAGACTTACAGAAATCTAACTAAATAATAAAATTTAAAACTAAAAGTATAAAGTAGAAAAAGTCTTAGACAGACAAGACATTAATAGTAAACTCTACTACCTAATTAAATAATTAAGATACATAAACTCAAAAAATATATAGGAACTAGAAACAAACCTTAGCTTTAAGATATTTACAAATTATTACTATTAGAATCTAGACTAGATAAGAAAGATATTAGAGTAGCTAACTCCTGCTTATTAAGGGCATTAATCCTGACAGTATTAGATTATAACCCTTGATAAAGATCTTTCTGTTCTAAAGAAAGAGCTTCCTACTTAATTATTTGATCTTAAGCCTTTTTTAAAGACTTAATACGCTAATCTAAACTTGTTACTTTAGCAATAGAGCGTGACACCTCTATAATAGCGCAAGAACAAGTAGCCTCTAGATGAGTCTGCTCTGACTCTAACTTCTAGAACGTATCCTCTGAATAGTTTCTGTTATAAGGAACACCCTTTATTATATAATACGAACACTTTAAGAAATGTGACAAAAAGAACACAGCTTCTTGTTACGCTCACATACTGAACAAGGCATATTAATCCGACAACCCTAGAGGGCTATCTTTGTGTAGCAAGAGCCTGACTACAAATATAAGGGGAAGGTTTGCTGATGCGCAAAGCAGATAAAGGCATCACAGAAGAAAGAATTGAAAGAACCTCAGAAATTATAAAACACCCTTTTAGCTTGTAGGACCAAGCTAGTAAGAGGAGGGAATAGTATTACAGCACGTGAACACGCTAAGCACAGACAGGCACTAAGGGATTGCCTGGCGCTCTGTGAAGAAGCTATGATAAGCTTGGACAAGCCTACCGGACCTTGAACTGCCTACAAGGTCGGTAGCTCCTGACACGTAGTGTTCAGAGGTGCTCATCCATAAGCACTTGGGAATAATGCTTAAGGACGTCTCCGCATGAGCAACGCTCTAGGACGTCTTCGTATGAGCAATGCTACAAGGTATTCCGTTGTAAGCACTTGAGAGCACAAATCTCCTAGCCTATATAAGCACGCTCGTTTCCTAGATAGTTTTATAGTCTTTATAGTCAACTTATGTTATTAGCTTATACTTAAGTTAAAGACATTCTAATATTGTTTACTGCATTTCCTGTTTTACTTAACTAACCCTTTAGACTCAGCTTTTAGTTAAGACTTGTCTTAACTAGTTAAGCCCTAATACTAAAGAGCTATTATAGCTATTACTCACTTATCTTATATTGCTTTATAATAAATAATTCTTTTACTAGTTATATACTTAACTTACTTAGTCTAATTCTCTTAGACTTGTCTTAGTCTTATTTAATTAATCCTCTTTCTAAAGAGGATATAGAATTAAGTAGATCTATAGCATTATTAGCTTGCTTATATAATAAAAGCATCTAGTTATGCCCTTTTTATATATATTCTTTATAGAATATTTATAAAGAGAGGCAAAGAGTACTGTATTAAGAGATTAGCTCTCTTGCGTCTTTTATTAATAAAGTATATTAAGATGGCATAAGCGTTTTGCTATATAAGACTTTATACACAGGTTTGCTTTATAATTAATATATATCTTATTAGAA
>NW_006916105.1:0-33088 GCF_000464535.1 Endocarpon pusillum Z07020
AGATAAATAAAAGCTATAAATATAACTATAACGTTAATTATAATAGGAGTAATAGCCTTTAATTACCTAAGTAAGTAAAAAGACTATAAAGTCTTTATAATATTATTAAGAGATATTAAAAAGACCCTAAAACCTAAAGAAACTATAGATCTCTAGACTAGACTTCTTAAGTAATATTACAAGTTCTTATTTTTATTTAATAAAGCTGCTACTAACAAGCTTCTATTATATTACCCTAGAGTAGATTACAAAATTAAGTTATTACTAAATACTAAACTACTATCTAGAGCCTTATATAATATGTCTAGAAATAAATTAGAGGTTCTAGACAAAACATTAAAGAATTATCTATTAAAGAACTTTATTTATATATCTAAGTCCTTTGCTGCTACTCTAATTCTATTTATTAAGAAATCTAAAGGAGGTCTATAATTTTATATAGATTATTAAGGTTTAAATACTATTATAATCAAGAATAAATACCTAATTTCCCTAATTTAAGAGACTCTAGATAAGTTCTATAAAGCTATATAGTATATTAAGTTAGATATTATTACTGCCTTTTACAGAATCAGAATAGCCTATAAAGATAAATAGAAAATAGCCTTCTATATATATATAAGCTTATATAAATAGAATATAGTTCTCTTTAGCCTTTATAACGCTCTAGCCTTCTTTTAGAACTATATTAATAATGCCTTAAGAAAGAATATCCTAGACTAATTTGTCTTAGTATATCTTAATAATATCCTAATCTTTAATAACTTACTAAAAGAGTATTACTAATATATAAAGATAATACTAGGCAGATTAGCTATTACTAGACTATAACTTAATATAGGAAAATGCGAATTTAAAGTTTATAAGACAAAATACTTAGGAATAATTATTTAAAGCTATTTAAAAGATAATAAATCTAGACAAATATATATAGACCTAGAAAAGATAACTATAATTCAAGATTAGAAGAAGCCTAATAATATAAAAGACATATAAAGTTTTATAGGATTTACAAATTTTTATTATTAATTTATTAAAGGATTCTTAAAGATAACCTTACCCCTGACTAAGCTTACTTAAAAAAACGTCTTTTTTAACTAGAGAAAAAAAGCTAAAAAAGTGTTTTAGACACTAAAAGACATGTTTATAAGCTCTCTAATCCTATAGTACTTTGACTCTGACTTACTTTATACTATAGAGACTAACGCCTTAAATAACATGTACAGAAGAGTCTTATTTTAACCTAATAATAAGGGGATCCTATAACCTATAACCTACTTCTTAAAACGATATACCCTAGCTAAAAGTAATTATAAGATTTATAATAAGGAACTAATAACTATAGTTTGTGCTTTTAAAGAATAGCGCCTAAAGCTAAAAGAGTCTTAAGAACCTATATAAGTTATAATAGATTATAAGAACCTTAAATACTTTATATTGTCTAAATAATTATTCTGCTAACAAGCCTATTAAAGCAAGTTCTTCTCTTATTTTAACTTTGTAATTAAGTACCGCCCTAGGTTATAGTGCTATATAGATAGATTATCCTGCAGATTATAAAATAAAGCTACTAACACTAATAATAATAGAAAGAAGTTCTTTAAGCAAGTAGTCTTAAAACTAAAGAATCTAGACCCTTAGATATTAGAATCTATTCTTATCTATTTAATTAGACTTACAAGAATTCTATGCTACTATAAGAGATTACCTAAGTTAAGAAAAGGCCCTAACACAATTATAAATAATATTATAGCCCTATATATAATAAATTTACAGCCCTAAATCATTTTAAAAAAAGATATTATTATTATATACTAGAATCTTGCTTAAGAAGATCCTTATTAAGTAACCTACTAATAAGTCTTGTCTAAGATCAAAAAGTCTTTTATAATTATATTAGCCGACTATTTAGTAAAGAATAATAAATTATATTACTAATAATGCTTATAGATTCTTAAAAACAAAGAACTAAGACTCTGCTATATTAATAAATGCTATAAATAGCTAATGACTAGTTACCTAGGCCTTATAAAGATCTATAAGATTCTGTAATAATAATTCTATTAACTAAAAATAATAGACTTAGTAAAGAAACAGCTAACCAAATATCTTATATACTATTATACAAAACTCTTTTATAAGTACTAAGATTAACTATAAATACTAGAGCCACCTAAGAAATAATAGCAATTTGATTCTAGCGTTATTGAACGCTTTTTCACTGAATTCGAACAGCTTCGCAGTTAATACGTAGTCGAGCCGCAAGATCTCTATAATATGGACGAAACAGGGTTTCAGATAGGGCAAATAGCGTCAAAATATATTGTTTTTGATCCTGTGATAGGTCGCCCAGTTGCTCTAGCGTCAGATAACACTTAATAGGTCTCTATTATTGAGTGTATAAATACAGAAAAGACTATTAAGCCCTATCTTATCTTTACTAGTAAGAATTCTGAACATTATATATTTCTAGAGTATAAGAAGCTTCCTGACGTTATATAAGCCTTTTCTCTTAAGGGATAGACTAATAAATATTCATTCTAATTATATCAAATAGCAAGCATATCATTCTGATACTTGATTGAGTGTATAAATACAGAAAAGGCTATTAAGCCCTATCTTATCTTTACTAGCAAGAATCCTGAACATTATATGTTTCTAAAGCATGAGGAGCTTCTTAACATTATATGGGCCTTTTCTCCTAAGGGATAGACTGACGAAGAGCTAGCTGTTGATTAGCTGCGTCAAATATTCATTCTAATTATATCAAATAGCAAGCATATCATTCTGATACTTGATAGCTAAAAGAGTTATATTACTAGCGAATTTCAGTATTATTACCTCGAAAACAACATCCACCCTCTCTATTTGCCAGCGCACGCTACCCACAAACTTTAACCTCTTGATGTAGGTCCATTTTCGCCACTTTCAAGTGCGTACAGCCGCGCAGTCGAAGAATACGCTCCAACCGGCATAGCAGTACTTAATCAAAGTATTTTTACGGTACTTTATGTACAGGCTCGTCAGGAGGCATTTACTAAGCGAAATATTCGCGCAGGATAGAGAAGAGCCGGCATTTGGCCAATAAATAAGCAAAAATTGCTAGAGGATCCTGAAATTCAAAATTTTGGCCGCACAACGCCTGAGTATCAACCTGCGCCTATTAAAGAGGGTCCTAACCATCTCTATAGCACTCCGAAGAAGCTGGATAAAATTCGAGAGCTTCAAGCGCAAATTAAGGCCAAAGTTACTCCTCGAACTCAACGCTCTGTACGCAAGCTCAGCCACGCAGCTATTCAAGAGCATGCTGGCGCTCAATTGCTTCAAAATGAGCTCAACAACGTACGAAAGCAACTACACCATCAAGAGGTCCAAAAGCGCTCAAAACGCATGGTAAAAGAGAGGGTGCAGCGTTCGTGGAATCTTGAGGAGGTCAGGGCTGCCAAAGAGGGCAGGGCGCCCTCTAGAGTGCAAATTACGCACCGTTCGGAGGATTCGCTGCGCATCAGAATTCTCTCAGATAGGCTCAAATAGGAAGTATCTCCAGCTTCAATTTTTGGCCCAATTAAGTCATGGTAATGTGGCCTATGGAGTGGTAAAGTACTGCGTAAAGTGTGTGCAAATTGGCCCGGTAAGTGGGGTGGCCCGCTAAGTGGTAGTGTACGTTAGCTGTTTCCAGAGATCAATCTAGTTTTATCCTAGCCATGTACAGCTCGTCCTCCTTAGAGAAAGTGTTCCCTAGAAATTCGCCACAGACTTTTCATACTCGTCTTACCCCTTATGCTCACTCTGTTGTTTTGTGAATTCCAGCAGATCGAATCCCGTTGACTGTACATGAGCAAGTGTTATATAATCTGCCGAAACGCTTGAGCTTCGCTAGGTATATCACATATGTCACTGCATACCCACTGCTAACTCTTCAAGCTTCCTCAACACCTCCTCGATCACTGTCGAGCTCCCAATCTGCCCATCCCCTTCCACATCCAAGCAGAAAAGAACCGTCTCGCAATACTTTGTTCCCATCACTATCGGAAGCCTTTCCTTGGCCATTTTCTTTAGATAATCTTTTACCTTCGCCGCCGCAACCTCCTCGTCAGTTGAGTCTTTCAACTTCGCAAGCCCAGTGCTAAGAAGTGGTCTCCACACACCTAGCTCCAGCAGCACCACGCCTAGGCTGTAGATGTCGTGGTTCATCGTGTAACGTTCCTGCGGGTGCAACCCTTGCCGCTTCGGGTGACGGTAGATGTTATAACGCCAGTGCGCATCTCCTCTCTGGTCGCTGGTAGCCTTGTCTTGTCTTGCCGTCTCAAACCCGCACAAGAATGGCTCGCCGAGCCGCTCTGGAAAACATCCCGTTTCTGGGGTGGTGGCAGCAGCCTTTTGGGATAAGACAACGATGTTGGACGTCCGGATCGACTTGTGCACATACTGCATCATGTGCACGTACATGACCGCGCAGGCAATCTTCCGCGCGAACTCGAAGCGCTCCTCGAGGGCGTGCTGAGGCGGGAGGAGCTCCGTCTGAGAAGAGCCGGTGCGGGGGGATGGGCGGGTGGTGCAGATGAGATCAAGGAGGGTGCAGGGTGATATGGCGTCGGCGGATACGGAAACATTTTTCGGGAACTGGTACAGGTATGCGAAGCAAGAGCGAGAGCTCTGGTGGAAGTATCCAGCTGCTCTGAGGATCCGGCAAAGTGGCGCTTCAGCACAGCTGAGTAATTTCACCAGCTTGGTCACTTCGGATTCGAAGATGGACAGTTCCTGCCCGGCGAGGGTGCTCTTGTGGGGTTTGAACTCGACGAGTATCGTCTCCTGGCCAAGAGTCGCGAACATTCGGGATGCACTAGGTCCGGAACGAAGGACAACTTCCCTTTCGGCCTTTCTTAATCCAGTATCTGGTATATACTGGCTTTGCATGGTCAACTTTGCGAAAGTGTCTCTCAGGACGCGGAGACCCGAGGATGATAACGAGTCAACCCCATCGCTAGATGTCAACAACCTGTCTTTCAGCGGAGGTGGCAGCAACCCAAGCCGTATGTGGTATCTCTCCGTCCACTGGAATAGCTGCATGGCCACCTTCTGCAACTCCGCTTGTTTGTACAAAAACCCGAGGATCTTATCCGCCACCTTCCGCGTCGGTGATGCTGTTAGGTGCGCCATCTGCCTGCGTACGATCCAGTTTTGTATGCTGACGAGGAGCGGTTGCAGCGTGAGACAGATCTCGTTCAGCAGCAGCTTGTCAGATATGAGGATCCTGTCGTCTTTGGCAGCTGAGTCGAAGATGCGCGCGAAGTCGTGGAGGATGGCGATATCGTTCCTGATTGAGAGGATTACGCTGTCGGCTTCTTGGTCTTGGAGTTGGTCCTGAAAGAAGCCATGGACGGCAATGGCTAATGCTACGCAGCCAGCAATTGCGGAGAATATCTCGAGTCCAGACGCCATGACGGCGACCTTGTTCTCTCACCCTCGCGGTTGATGATCGTCGACGTAGACAGTGCAAGACGGCAAAATCGTTGCCAGGCCTGCTAGTTTTGGCGATTGCTTGTACAAATTCATGATGAATTATCACCACTGTTGCTGGCTCTGTTGATTGCTTTGAACAAGTCATCAGCATAAGTAGGTGGCAGCCTTGCAGGGATGCTACCGAGGCTGAACGACGGATGGATTTTGATTCGTCTTCGTGCATACAATGCGAGCGCTACATTGGAGCATCGTCCCTGTCTAAGCCATTTACAGGTTTTTCCCTCCTGCCCGTCCAATCATTTCAACAAAAGCACTCTACATGTCGAAAATACACCCTCCTGGCGGGTACGATATGTCTTCGACGCTCAGCAGTCCACCAAATGCTTTTGCTTTTCAAAGCTCGGCTTGGGATCTGATTGCCAGCTTCGCAGATTCGTCGCTGTCGAATGCCTCTGAGCATTTTGGTGCCCCAACCGTCGACGACGTCGTCACATTTGCTCAGCAACTGCAGGCCACCGGTCTGGCCATCTGCAGTACCGACGATCTTGAAGACATCAACGCGGGAGAGCCCATCGGCTGTGGAACCACCATGACCGTCTTCAAGTGCCGATGGAAATCAAGAAAGAAAGTTGTAGCCGTTAAGAGAATTAATCTCGGCGTTCCTCTCGGAAAGTCCATGCTTGAGATTCACGAGGAGGAGTACCAAGAATTACTTAAGTCACTATTCCTGGAACTCCGAGTCATGAATCATCCGTGGTTCAAAGCTCACCCGAACTTTGTCGACCTCCTTGGTCTCTCGTGGGATCGTGTAGAGGGTGACTTAGCCATAAGTACCTACCGCCCTTCAATCATCGTTGAAATCGCGGATCAGACGACTCCCACTCTCAAGGATTTCATATCCTGGTATAAAAGACCATGGAGCAATGAACATCAGCAGCTAGTCTTTGATTTGCTTACCGATACAGCCGAAGCGGTAGCAATGCTCCACGCTACCAAAATGGTGCACGGAGATCTTAAGCCAGAAAACATCCTCCTGTTTCCAGCTCCAAGGCGGCTCGTGGCGAAGCTTTCAGACTTTGGGTTCTGTAGTCCATTCATTGAGAACAGGGAGCGAATTGGAGGAACACTTTATTGGAATGCCCCCGTAAGCTGCCATTCCGGCCCAACACAGGTAAGTAGCACGCTAATGCAAGAGGCCAGGAGTGCATGGTTCATGCGCCGCCGGCCATCAAACCATTTGCCAAAACAATGACGAGAGACCTCTATTCGTATGGCCTGGTCATGTGGTATGCCCTGTTCCCCGATATGCCATACGGCCCCGAATCGTCCGCCAATGAATCTGTCATCCGCGATTGGAAGCTCAACCAAGATACAACCTCACTATTACGAAAACACATCATTACACACGCTACTGGCCTTAGTGAGGTTCGTAGTACCAACCAGATATCGATGTCCGCAGTTCTGATCGACCCCAGCTAAACAGCCCGCTTATTGAACATTTGAAAGATAATTCTACTCCTCACGACATGCTGTGGTTTCAGATTTGGACCGCCATGGCTGAGCTGCTACGGATGCAGCCGAACAAACGGGACGTATCCCTTGGAACGATGCATCGTATATTAAAGACTCCCAACAGGTGAAATCGTGCAGCTTTCAATTGTGGTAGATGGAAAATGACCTTCGCAGCAAGGCTGAGATCTTCCTTCCGTACCTCGTTCGACCAACAACAGTACGTTTTTTGAGAATCCTCGCTTATAAGGTACGATGAGCAATTGATGCAGGACAGGATCACGTTTTGAGCCGAGTTGATAATAGAAGCGGGATTGCACTTAATCGACCGAGTCACGTGGCTGGGATGAACGAAGCCACCAAGAATGAATTTGTATCTAAGGTAAAGAATGCATACCGAGATTGAATTTGCAGAAAGGGGACTCCTTTTGCTGACCTCGCGCCATAGTATGATGCATATAGTCTTTCTCGAATACCCATACCGCTGCAGAGACTTCTTTTTCAAACATGGGAAGAAAGCAAAAACTCTACCAGCAAAAGCGCCCCTCAGTATCCGGATCTCGCCATGAGGCGTCCCATTGGACGCCGCAATAGCGCGAGAGCTGGAGCTCGAAGCAGCTCGGTTCGGTTCCCTTCTCGGACAGATGACGGCTCTGGTCTACAGTCTCCTGGACGGCACTAGTCTCCCCATTCCCGCAAAAGCAAAAGTAGCGTGGCTGAAAAGTGCTTTGTATGCCATATGCTTTCAGGGACATAAAGGGCCAAGCGCGACTGCAGTGCAGGATCGATTTCGTGCAGCGATAGATGCCGTGCCGGACGAGTTCGTGGAGGTAAGTCTGCTCCATTCGTTTATTGGGACATGTATGACCGAGTGGGAAGTGCTCAATGGAAACTTTGATGGTGCGGCGGGCGATCCCCTGTTTGGGTTGGTAGTTAAAGGGGATGTGGAAGGTTTGACAGCGACGTTGAGCGTTCATAGGGCCCTACTACAGAGGAGGAAGGACGGCTATACTTTGCTTCATGTGGCGGTAGATTACTGCCACGAGCAAATAATACGCGGTACAGACGTCAATATTGTTATGTTGTTGATGTTCGCGATCCAGAATACTGATTTTCGTTCGCCAGAACTCATCCAAAAGTTCAGCGTCTCCCCGAACGTCTTGTCAGACTGCGGCACGACCCCAATAGAGGTGGCCGCGCTCACAGGCAGCATCGAGTGTCTTCGTCTTTTACTATCGCTCGGCGCCGAACCCCGGCCACTTGCAGAACAAGACCTGTTCACGACCGTCGCGATGACGGGCGCACGGGAATCTGCGCAGCACTCTCCAGCAGCCAACATCCGAACACTGCTTTCCCTGATATGTGGTGTTGTTGAGAGCAACCACTTGGACGAATCCACGTCCGGCAAAGAAGCGCAGGATGTTACTGCTGCTGTGGCAGTGCAAACCCTACTGGACGGCCGGTACGGCGTCAAGGTCGACGACCTCGCAGCCTGCGGGTCTCCACTGGAACTCTGCATCTCCGTCTCAAACTACACCTCGGTGTTTTCGCTGCTCAGCCTGGGCGCGGATCCGAATGCCTTTAACTACCACCGGGAGCCGGTCCTAGCGGCCCTGCTGTTGGCCTATGGCGCGGATCCGAACGGAAGAGCGCGTGGCGACTACGACCAAGACACGCCACTGCACCAGGTGGATACAACATCGGTTACCGCCTTCTACGACCCGCCGCGCAACCGGGTCGCTACCTATGCTGAACGCGTGGCAGATGCTGTTGAAGCCGTCGATACGGAGAGCGACGCCGCCGTCGCGGCGAGGGCCAAAGCCTGCATTGCCGTGTTGCTTTTCGGGGGTGCCGAAATCGAGGCAAGAGACGCCAAGGGGCATACACCCCTCAGGAGACGGGTGGTGGATAGGGATCTCGGCACGGCGGAGTACTTGATCAGTCAGGGCGCGGAGAGCGAGGACTGCCAGTTCCGGGATCAGCAGGATTGCATAGGCGAAGACGATGCCCCAAGCTGATTCAATAGGATAATACAATATAGTACTACTTAGTACCACCCCCGCCTTTCCGTCTCAACATATGGACTTCATCACACCCAGCGGAATCTAAACTTCGGGTACAGATCTGTTCTTTAGGTTGTTAGAGTCGACTGATTTTCTATTCATCTATCCAATGCCTTTTTCATCCCTTCTAACGATGTTTTTATTATCTCCTGCTGGCGCTTTGTAACCATCTGAAGTTGGTGATCAACGAGCGAAAGATCAAAAAACCAACAACCTCACCAATCCTTTTTTGATCCCGGAAAACAGCGAGCACCAAGTTGAAGGGCTTACAAGAGCCATACCTGTTCAACAGAGCGGGCGCCAGCAACTCTGCACAACTGCCAAGGTTTTCGCAAGAGTTTCACAATGCACAGTACTTACCAGGAGAAGGGGTAGCTAAAGATATACGCTAAGTGCCGTTAGTAGAAATAACAGTCATTCTGTCAAATGATCATCATACTAATATAATAAAAGAAGCATATTTTGACTATATTATAATTATATTTTCAGTAAAATACATTGTAAATAATAAGATTTTATTAGATTATAGACGACTAAGCTATATATCCCTGTACTCTCTAAGTAATATTACGATTAGGCTTAATCTAAGCGCACTTTGATGGCTTCCCTAGCATTATTTTTAGAGGGCCTCTTCCTGCTAAGTAAGTGAGTTGAGAGTGTACGTACAGACAATTCACTGTACGGTTGCAGCGAAAATGAGCTCTGAAACTAGCGAAGTTAAATGTAGACGGATAACTATCAATGGAAAAATACACGTTGGAGGAATTGGCCAATGGTATGTGCTCATCTGGCTTCACTACTACTACATGTTTGAAGGGATTGTTCAGTACTCATTAAAGGACCCCTTTAAGCTTTAATAATAACCTAGATCTTGAGATTATTGGCATCTGGGAATTCGAGCAAGAAACAGTCGTCCTGGAAGCTTAGACCATTTTATTTTCATCCTACGGCTCTACCTCTGTGGGACTCTTCACCACTCTCTCCCCTTGCAAGAGTGGACACAGGGATGACCTCACGAACACTCACTCATTATACTTGAAGCGGCCGTGATCATTCGCCAAGCGTTCGCCAAGATCGATGGTCGCGTCGCGCCAGCCACCACCACCAGTGTCGCCCCCGGGGCCGCGAGCTGGGCCGCCAGAGTCCTCCCATCATTGAGCAGCTTGAGTTCTCTGGCGGAGTGGCTGAAGTTGCCCCCTCTGCCCTACTTCAACGAACCATGGTCGTTTCTGATGTAGTCGTCGAGACAGATAGTGTCGACGTACCATCCGGCTTTGTCACCGCTGGCGGCAGATCCTGTAGCCAGTTCGGCGACGAGGTATTGTTTATTGTCACGCTTGTCAATTCTGGTGTTCTGAGAGTGTGTGAAGAACGACATGATTGGTACTTCTGGCGAAGTTTAAGGAATAGAGACCTGAACTCTGTTAGAGATATCAGCTTCAGTTGATAGGCGTAGGTATAGCTAACCGTCTTCAATCGCCTAGAACATAAGACATGTACTAGAAAGGATTTCCTAGTAGAAGATAAGACTGTTCGTTAAAGGAGGTAGATATGTTAGTTTATACTGAGCTTGTTGTTGATTGATCTATATGAGAATGAGCTTCTCCTAAAGGGTGGCGCCCGTCTTTTATATAGCCGTCTCTCTGTCCTCACAGACGGATCAAATACGTCTACCAGAGAGGTATAAACGAATGTGGCGAGCTGAAGACATAAAAAGACGACTTATCAGATGAAACGCCCGTTTTGAGTCAGCCAATAAGTTGGGTAGGTTGATCTCCACAAGGGCTCTTAGGCTTATCATGTTACAGCTCAGCCAGTCTAAGTTATCTTTCTGAGAGGAGAGGAGGACCAAGCTGAGGTCAAGGTCAGCCAGCCGCCACGATGTGTGAAAGAAATGCCCTCACATGGCCGTGGTTGCCATTGCGCTATTGATGAATGGGCGGCGCTATTGTTAAATCATCGACAGTCTCGACCGTCGACAATCAACACAGCCCCTTCGCTAAAGCTGCTGGGTGCATAAATAGCTGGCGTGCATACGAGAGGAAAAGAGTCGATCGACAATCACAGACGTCAGAAGTATTTATCAAACTAGTGTCTTGGCAACCGGAAATGTGGACCACTGCAGAGGTCAACATGTCTCCGTCACTATTCGCTAGGCGTATTGTGACCCGTGAAAGAGAGCTGCATAAGTAATTTAGCACGAACACTCAAGGTCATCCAGGTCTCCTCTTTTCCCTCCCAGCTGAACTCATGTCAAGCAGGTTCAGTCAGCCACCCGGCCCGCTTACCGCCCCGTGCCCTCCGTCCTCGTTCTTTTATTGCCAAGGTGACAATCATTAGAATGATGGTAACCCCTGGAAGGGACTTGACACCATTATAGGAAAGCTGCGGTCTGGATTTACAGCCATATGTTTCCCTTCGTGGTCACGGACAGCTCTTTAGGAGTGTGACACAGTGTGGTGTGGTCGAGAATGCTGATGCGCACACAGCATGATCCATGTCAACATACTAGGCCTGATCTCAAATCCAGATGGTCAATCGTCAGTAACATGTTCAAAAATATTCGAGTAGAATAGATTCCTATTGGCGCTGATCTAATGGTGGAGTAACTCGAGTAGTTCTATCCATTTTTCGATCAGTACATTCTGGGGTGGTAAATTGAATTTGCTGAGTCTGGCATCATAGCGGAGTTCAATAATCCATCCCATCCCGACTGAATCAACGTATGATGGGGGGCCAAAATATATTCCAGTTAGGGCTTAAGACTAGACACACTATGGTATCACAGATCGATGAGGAAGGATCCAATAAGACGTCAAACAGGGTGAAAGCACTTGCAGGGAAAGTCGACTCGACCTGCATAGTAACAGAGGGTGGTCGTCCTGTGTTCACTACTCTGTTCTGAATTTGCATGTTTTCGAATTGGTCTTCAAATTAATTAGTGTCAGAACTCAGATAATAAACAGAGGAATGCCAAGCATGATAGCTTGGCGATCTTCTATAATCCAGCCAAGCAATCCCGCGTTATCACGTGGGATCCGTTAGCTGGCTTGGCGTCGCTGCTACTTCTTAGATTAGCTCTTGCTGCTCGTCAGCTTTCTCTCTCACACTACGTTAGAATCAATCAAGTAACTCGATCCATTGCACACGTAGAGCATGGCTTGCAAGCACTTCAAGTTGGGTACGAGGCATACTGAATCGTCCACGTTGAAGGTTACCCAGATAATGTTGACCTTTACTGGGTACACGTTCATTGAACTTGACTGCTGGACAATATTTCAGACCACCGTCTGAAATTGACAACAATGTTGTTGCTTTAGAACACTGACCTGAGCCTTGCACTCCAACTAAGACTCCCTCGACTTGAGGATGATCCTAATTCCGATGAACAGTTACTGGATTTCAACAGCAGACGACTGACATCCCTTGGTCTCATCGAGGCAATCTGGCGGCGTGGGCACCAGACGTTTATTCTGGAACGGCGCGTTGCAGAATCACCACCTCGAGATATCATCCTCGGCTATCAAACCCTGTTCAAGCACAAGGTTGTTATACTTAACCCCAGGTACCGGGGTACTCCAGCTGCACCACTTGTGAAGGATAAAAGGAAGGCTGGCAAAGGTGAGCTTAGACGGTGAAATGGTGAAATGGTGAGAGCACCACTAATGACAGATGCGCCGTAAGGAAGCAAAAGAAATCGAGAAACGCAAATCAGACACAGCTAACCATGCGGCTGATATCAAAAATCTACCGGAAACTGAGGGTGCAGTGGACCGAAGACGGATAGCAATTCGATAGCCAAAGCAAGAAGTTTACCAAGAAAGCCGACGGACAAGTGAAGGAACGAGAATTGCCAGTGAGATACCAGAAACCTTGAGAACCATTGGTTTAGGGAGATGTTCGCAGGGCCATTTGCATTGGTTCATAGGTTAGGTAGGGTCCAGGGCTGAGGCTCCGCCCGCGTTCAATCGATTGGTATCCGTTTTGACAAGTCACAGGGTCCGGAGATCCCAATCAGAAATCTTCAGAGATCCCAATCAGAGATCTCAATCAGAGATCCAAAGTCAATGAGAAAGACCAGCAACAAAATGAGCTGTTATTACGTACCAGCTAATTTTTTAGAGCATAACATGCCCAGAGCAACACCAGCCTCATGTTAGCCATGGTTCGCCACGCTGAGGCAGTGCTGGGAGTCCTCTTACTTGCTTTGTTGTCAGTTTCGTCATCGACGTTGCATAGGGCTCACTCTCATTCCACTAATCGACACAGTATACCAGAAATACTGCTCCAGCTCTCACGACCATTGCCCCACCGAACCGCCTGCACCTTATACAGTTAGTTTGCACAGACGCCGCCAGGTTCAACACCCTCACACCCTTCACGATTTATACAATTAGTTACACAGACGCCGACAGTTGCACCCTTCACGATTCCCACTATCTAGCTCGAAAATACTGCCCAAGTCACTATCCGCATTACTCCTCAATCTTATTATGCCAGTAAAGCGCACACCTGTCGCCGCGTTGTCGCCACACATGCAGCGACTACAAGATCCCACCTTCCTCGATTGATCCACTCGTGTCTCCCAACCACCAATCTCACCGAGTGCGGAGCCTCTGTCTAGACTCGGTCATCCTCCCAGACAACTGGCTGAAGAGCTAATGAAGCCCTCCCGAACTGAGCTTTACCGTACACGCTCAGCAGACTACACACATCATTGGTGAACGAGATGGACACCAACAAGCGAACAAAGCATGATAAAGACCTGATGTTTCAGCTGGGGAAGGCTTGCATAGCTACGGATTGGGCTGAGAACCCGGACTGGCGTCGAATTCTGCATTATCTAACTGAAGACCTTCACGTTGCGTCCCATAAACACTTCGAGGCATACTTCGTCAAAGTCCAATCTGGTGCCCGCCAGTCCGCGCCCCCAGCCTCACCTCATCCAAAGCCCACATCTGCCCCACCTGCTTCAGATACAAGGTCCATACGCCCACCATCTACTGGGGCTACTGGGTTCCACTCCCGGTCAGGCTCTATGCAAAGGGCACCGTCCCCGATCTCAACTAGCGGTGATCTCTCGGAGGCAGGCTCGCAATTTGAGAATTCGGACACCAGCTCTTCAAAGAGCGCGCCAGTCTTGAGACATGGTATCACCAACATTCTGCTTGGTCCAACGGCAAGTCCAATGTTTTTTCGCTCTCTCCTCCGGCTGCTAATGTGCCTTAGAATGACGCCAACGAAGTCAAATACTGGTCCTATAGTCGTCAAGTATGGCGTCCTTGCATCTGTATTGAAGGTGATTCTCATGAGAACTGGATTTCCATGCGGATAGCAGAGCAGACTGGACTTGAAATCCGACCACACAGTTGCGGAAGGCCTGAGTGTCGAGGCGTACTTCCACTCATGTGGCATCCGAGACATAGCATCAAGACAGTGGAAGGGGAGTTCCATGTCACGGTTGAAGATAACATGCCTGACCTGGTCGTTGGAAAGGATAAAATGGCAGACGCGACGATGGCGCAGGAGGCTGGTCGATCTCAAGAAGGTCTCGAGAGACTCCTGCAGCACCAAGGGCTCTCTGGTAATTCGCCCTCCTTCGTCTCAGGCTTAGTCTTGACACTGATGGCTTGGTAGGCCGTTCTCGCAGCTGGTCGAGGCCAGCTGACTTGCTTACGCCGATGGCAACTCCATCACCAGGTCGAGCAGGGCTCTCCTTGAGTGACACGCCCAGGGACACCCCTTTGTCCTTAAATGCGGTTTCAATCCCCACGGTGATCAAAACGAGCGAGAGCGTTTCTGGCATATCAGACACGGGTAGTTCCCGGCCAAATGGTAAAACAACAGATTCAACCAATTATCCCCCACGGACGAGGCTCTTCTCTCAAGCAACCCATTCCGTGGTCCAGGGAGCCTCCGCAGAACCACCGTCAGCAGTGCACGAACGATCAAAGCAAACTGAGATTGACGCGCGCACCATCTCTCGAATTAAGCACTTGAAGGCCGGCGTCAGAGTAATCTTCCGCTGCCTTACCTCAGTCTTGGCCATGACCCTGATGATTGAACTTTCGTTCTGCTACTACTGTCTAGTTTCCAGCCAAGAACATGCTTTGCGTCTAGGCCTGGATATAGCATGGCTGCGAAGGTCTCTACTAGGGCTACCACTGCAGTATATTGGCTTTGTGTTTATACACGTCATCCTGCTTCGGATTCTGATCCTCTGGCTCCCATGGCTTTCGTGCGGGGAAGCTGGGGGAGGCCGGAGTTCGATGGGATTGTAATTTCTGCACTGGCGTTGCTGGTTCATTCTGCATTCATTTCGTGTCTCCTGATATGAGCGTTCGTTGTCCTTTGTGGGTTTTGCATTCTGTGAGGCATTGTGGTCGCTTTCATTTATAGGGCTCTGTGTTGTGTTGCTTTTTGTTCGACTCCTGTGCGCAGGTTGTTTTCTGCAAATTCATTGGGAAAGCAACTGGATGTTATTAGGGACGGTGTCAAGGGGGAATGCTGGGCAAAAGAACGAACTGGATTGGCTCATTCAGTTACAGCGTATTTTACACGCAAAGAAGAAGAAGATGGCAACACGTTTCAGTCTAATTGGCGGCTCTTTTCAACACTATACTAACTTTACATATCGGAAGTTGACAACTACTCGACTTGACCTTTACACAGGCTCCCCTCCGCCATTCTCAATGAAAATGCTGAGAGGCAACAGACGTCTCAGTCACAACGCATTACAGCGTGCCTGCCGGCTTTTTTTTCATGTCGAAGCATACGTAAGTCAGCCTGGTGGGAATCAACAGTTCAAGAGATTTAGCTTGTTCGCGCAACTTCTTGCAGCATAGCAACCATCGTCTTGGGAAGGTATGTGTAATGTACGTTGAGTGTGGTATCTAAATTCTTGGACATATACAAAACCGAGCTGACTTAGTGTCTGCCTTCCACACAGCACTCCTCAAGCAAGCGTATATACTTTCCAAATCAGGAAAGTGTGCCTTTTCTTCATTGTCCTGTTGCATCTATGCACATTTTCATTGGTTAAATACATTGACAAGGAAAAGCGCAACATCGTAGTAAGCAATGTCATCAGAGAAATAACAGCCTAGCAACTACGAATGCACCAATCTCATACCAGGATACTCCTGGAGAGAAAAACCCACCATCACCGTACTACAATCTGACTCTTCTCGACTGCAACGAGATATGTGGGAGCTCATAGACAGTACCCAAGCGACAAAATCCGCCGAAGGCTAACTACCTGGTAAATCCCTATCCTCGTCCTCGTGGGCAGCATGCCTTTCGCCACACTAGGATATAAAATCGACAATACCGACCATTGTGCATTTGCTGGGCGACCCGATCGATTCCACGTGGAGCTTTGTGACGCAACTCGAGTGTCTCCCGGGGATGCCGTGTCTGGGCTGCTGGAACGGACGACGAGAAAAGTGCCGTCAAAAGCGGTACAGTAAGTAGCGGCAGTTCTGGCCGCCGTTTAGGGATTGCATGATTCAGGCAGTCGACCGATGTCACTGCCCTTTCTTCGCTCTACCAACCTCCACCTCCACCTCCACCTCCACCTCCATCGGGATGTATTCGACAACCCATGAAATGTGGTTGCCAGTGAGCTGGCCGACAGCAAAGTCCGGCGCGTCCTTACGAACCTAACTCGCCATGACAGAATCAGTGGGAAACCCGGGAAACCGGATCGCCTCTGCATATGCTGTTCTCATGGTTCGTCCCCGTGGTACCGCTAAGCTGAGCGCTACTTGGCGTCTTTTCTATTCAAGCACATCATGTGTCAAAGAATGATAGAATGCCTCCAGTGGTCTTTTAACTACCTGCACTCGGGGCTACTCGCCCCGCAAGAACGTAGGGCGATGAGTTTTGTACGATATCTCGGTGGGGCGAGTACCCATGTTGCATTGTAGGTAAGTTGCTGGGTGTGAAAGGGGTGGAGAAGGTAAGCACTTATGAATCTCGATCGTGCCCTTCAATAATTATTCTTCTTCTTTTCTACAGTAGAGGGTCTATAGGCGTCGGCATCCCAACGTTATCAATACATGTACATGCATAATCTTCATCTTACAAGTCAATGACAGCTAAGCTGTTCTTGTGAACAATTGTCCGCTCAAGCCAAGTCACAAAATTTCCTAGAGTCCCCCTTGGCCAATTTCCTCGGAGCTGCTCGACGGGCTGTGCGCTTTCCCCTTTATGCGGCGTGCCCAGTTGCGTTACGGCATGGTGCTGTGATGCTCGAGATTGTGCTCACTATCAGACTCGACGGAAAATCCTGCGTGCTTGAGGACAAGACCACCGTCCCGGGGTATCCCTGGATGGAGCGAAAAAGGCCATTTCGTATGAGCTGTATCATCTACAGGCGCTGCTTTTTACCCTTTGCCGGAGCCCAATTCAAAGCAGACCCTATTCTTAGTGACTGAGGGTAGGGTGATAGTGATTTCTCCCTAAGACTGCTCTCATCGCCTCTGCGTCCATTCAGCAGGCTGATCGAGGAGGGTCGGGACACAGCGTGACTTGCTGATATTGATGTCCTGTTGGCTCATTTTCGATAGCCTTTTTGGCTCGTATAGAGCAAAGCGACTTCTTACAGCGGAGGTAGGAACGGAAATATTCAAACAGGTCGTCAGCTACTCAGCGCTTCTCTTAAAGAGGAGGAGGGATTGACGATATTGATCGGAAGAGAACCGGAGGAAAACGTGGGCGACTCGAACGTCGGTGATTCAGCTTGTTTTCCACTTTCGTCCAGCTCGATCTCGTCATCTTCAAGGTCCTAGGATGGAATTAGCTTATACAGCCTCGAGACAATCTCGTTGATCTACTAACGTTCGGATCATCCGAAAGCTCATCGCCTTTTTCATCAAGCTCTTCGTCAAATGAGAAAAAGCTTGCCTCATTGTCGGTCTTGTTAGGACTTGTCACGTCTTCACTAAGATCAGACTGCGGGATCCCAATGGGCAATGGATCTGGCATAATTTCGATTCCCGAGTCTGTCCCAGCGTCATCTGAATCCCGGTCATACTGATCTTCTGACGGACTAGGTATTTCTTCGTATGAGGAGCTTGGCTCTACTACCACTGAATGGGCCAGCCGAAAAGTAACGTGTTTTCGCTTACGAGCGGCTCCGCTAGCAGCTCTCAGGGCGCTTGGCAAGCTGGTCGACGGCAGCGTTGGGGCCGTCACCGCCCGCTTGGTTTCAGATATGGGAGGAGGAGTGGCGATCTGGGGCAAGGAAGAAGGTTTGGTGTCGAGCAGCTGGAGATAACCTGGTGTGAAGAGGCCATGGAACTCGTTTTCCCTGTCGGGAGTTGTAGGGGATTTGCCAGTCCCTCTTTTGGAGGGATCTCGAGGAGGAGTAGCCGATAATAGCGTAGGCGAAGGAAACAAGTTTTTTCCTAGCGGTGGAGTGCCCGAAACTGGAGGAGTCGTCAGGCCGTTGATTGTGACCCTGTCAACAGAGACGCTGGGTCTGCTTGGGCCAGTAAGCATCAGGCCACCAACACCGACATCCTCTGCTTTCTTCTTCCTTTCTTTGTATGCAGCGCCATTCATAGCATTCATAGCCAGTTCCTTCTTGCTCGGGTTGCTCAGCCCTGAAATTGAGGTTGCTGGGTGTGGAAAGACAATATGATTGTTTCGCTTCTTGCGTGAGCGGAGTTCATGCTCGAATGACTTGAACTCCTCCTCTTTGCGCGATTGGAAAGCCTCTATCTCCATGTCGATTTCCCTTCGCTTCTCCTCTAGAACGGATATGAGATCTGCCTCTGAATCGCTCAACTCGTCGGGTGCGGGCGATGGAAGAAAGCTTTTGGCTCCGCTGAAGTAAGACAACTGTCTATGCATTCTGCCTCAGAGGGATCTCAGAAGCCCGGAGCTTAGACGAGAGGAGAGTAGCGATTTTGCTCCTGGAAAATATGTTTGCCTCTTCTCCAGGCTTAATGATTGTCAATTGACCGCTACTGGGAAGCACAGATAAAGCGGAGAAAGGAAGATATGATGCTGGGAATTCTTTGTCGCACAATGCTGGTGGGCAATGGAGAAGATTAGGGAAAGTAACCATGACTCAAACGGAGGGGAATACTTTTCAATTGGTCCTTTCACGTGTTGAGAAGCCAGGTAAACCGGTCCGTTACTGCGATTGCACCCCCACACTATGGAATCCTCATCCCACGGTCGGAGTTTATCTCCAACTATCTATCCTCGGCGTGCACAGACTTATTCCCCAGCCAGTAGTAGTACTACCTCGTAGCTTGCATAGAAGGTTACAGGGGGCTTTAACTAACTAGCGGAAAACTTTAGTAATTAGATTCACTACGTATTTCAACCATGCCACGACGCGGGAACCGCTCCCCGTAAATCGTATTCAATAAGAAAAACGGGTAAGGTGAGAAAGATATTTGACTCTTGGACCATGATGACCCTCTGCACGGGACACAAAGATTGCATTCTGGGCCATGCTCATCGCATGTACCATTTCCATTTCCATTTCCATTTTTCAAGGATAAGGATTGTCGAAGCTTGCAAAGGTGGTCCCCCGTCCACCTATTGGCATTGTTCCCCACAAGTTCTCCATATGATAAGATAGTTATATTGTGTTCTTCTCCTTATTCGAGTCACTTTCTCATCATTCCGAGTGCAAAAAGTGGTGTCCGAGATTGCTGGAAGAAGCTTCGCTACGCTTACATGTTGCAATCCATGACCTCTGGCATCACTACTTCAGAGCGTGACGGAACGCTCGAGTAGTTGTATAGTATGAAGACAACAAAACCTTGGAAACAGATGATGATGCTGATGATGATTTTGGCGACATTTTGACATCTCAGAATGGGAAAGTGCGCAATTGTGTTTTGGCAGGAGTTATGGAGAAATGCGCTGTGCTTGTTGTCTGCTGTCTGCGCTTGACAATACAAGCTCTACTTCGGTGTGGAAGCTTCGAACATACACACCGTGACGGGCAGGAAACACAGTGCCAAGCAGTGTTTTTTACCACCTCGCAAGTTGAATATGGAACAATTCCTACCCGGGGACGCATGGCGCTGATGGCATTTACTGTACCTCCAGCAGGCGCTTGACAGGTTATTCTTCAAATCACTCTTTTATCTAATCTTCATTATGGGATCAGATGCACTCCATTATCAGCATAGCAGTTTGTGGCCAACAAGAGAGCAGTATCTCTGGCTGCTTCGCACCGAAGCGGCATGCAGAGGTCTTCTCTTTGCCTCGAAGAAGATCGACCTTCCGGGACCTTACAGCTGCGACAAAATGTCTGAGCGGTATGATGGAGACTTGATGCCAGAGGAGTGGCTCGATGTGAGCGGCAGCGCAGTACAAGCCGCTCCATCTGGCGCTCGCCACGACCAGGACAAAGATTACGCGCAGATTACGGATAGTGGCGGTCCTCAGACAGTGTTGAAGACTTATGCTTGGTTATATCTGAAAGGCATCCGAAGGAACGTTGACGAAGAGTTGTCAGAAGCTGGAGCCACCAAATCAGAACTCGTTTGCCCTGTTGATGCTATTCTACACGATCTCGGTACCATATGGGCATCGAAAGTAACAAGATCACACAAGCAGGAAAAGCCTCAAGCACGTATAGGTATCTTTAGTGACATTCCTCAAGAGGAAACAAGTGTCGAGTACGTCCAAATACCATATGGCATGACCTTCGACAATTTCCATACGCAAGCTGCCGCTCTCGGCATCGTCCGTTATCTGACCACAAAACACCATCCAGCCCTGGCGAAAACTCTCTTCCTCGAAGACCGCGTCGTGTACCATCATCCTTACCCAGCCGCCATGGAGTCATCCGACCCCTCATACGCACATGAGATCTACCCCATCACTAGAGACTATGATCAAAAAGACAACGGCTGGTATGCTCATATCGTTCCCCTAGATCCAGCCACGGCGGCTACTGCGGGCATGTACGATCAAACCCGTGACTGGCGTCCAATCAACACCGAGGCAGACTGGAAATCTCTACTTGACCTGCTCAAAATCTCCACGACGGCTCGGAAGGCCTTCATGCGCCACAAATCCGTCGACGACCGCATGGAATTTATCAAACGGCATCGGGAGCGAGAAGAGTTGGAAATTGCCAAGACCGGTGGATTTTGTACGAATGTCTTTCTGAGCAGGCATATGGAAGGCATGCGCGCCAAGGATAACTTTGAAGGTAGGTAAATCGATGTTTTACTATCCTAGGGAGTTTTCAGAGGATAATGCTGACAATCCCTTCTTTCTCTTGAAGTTCCTTTCCATCCTGGACAGAACATAAGTGGCGAAGAGTGGTTGAGGAGGGTGACGGATCAGCAAAGAAGGGAGGGTGAGGTATTTGAAGATGAAGTTGACTTCTTCGCTCACTTATGAGGTCCGCTCCGGAAAATGTCACTGGTTAGTGTAGTGGTAGGTGGGATAGGACAGACTGCTGTATCACGACCGCATATGACTTGGTATGACCTAAGGCTAAGGCGAATGGTTAGACGGCGTTGATAGGTGGGGACAGCTTTGGATCGCGGCAATGCATATCCTGAACGGAGCTTACGAAATGATTTTTGACGGTTGTGGAAGATTACTGTCCTCTTCTCATCAAAAGGCCACTGTCGTCGCCTTGTCCTCGAGCAGAAATAGCACTGAGTCACAGCACCATAATCTCAGTACTGCAAAACTCATTCTTGAGTGAGTTAGGCTGTACCTAGATCGGGTCCCGGTTATGCCCTGAAGAGACTGGACTAGTTCATTTTATCTTCTAGTCGTCTATGCATCCCGATATGGCTTCTGGACTCCGGTCCACCGGATAGTAAGGCATAGATTCATTGACCAGAATAGAAAAGGCTCTTCTTGATCTCTAATCTTTCTCATTCCACAAGGCTACAATATATACAGCGGAACAGCGTTTGCAAAAGTCCAAACGCCTCCGTTCATAGCTCACCATCCGTCCTCAATTTCTCCTTACCCCAAGGCTCACTGGTCAAATTCGTCAATCCAGCCGAATTCTCGCAACTCCTCCTCCCACTCATAGGACCCGGAGCCGGAACCTTGACACCCTTAGGCCCCGCATACACCCTCGTCGCCTGTTTCCCCACCACATCGCCCGCCTTGACATTCTCATCCTGACCAGTGATAGCTCCCACCCCCTTCCCAGCCAACCCCTCACCCATCCCACTGGCGCCGGCAATCCTCGCACTATCCTGCAACGCCTTCAGCAACGTCACCATGCTCTCCGGCGTCAGATCCTCATAGTAATCATCATTGATCTGCACCATCGGCGCATTCACACACGCGCCCAGACACTCGACCTCGACAAAGGTAAACAACCCATCCTCGGTCGTCTCTCCGGGATGGATGCCCAGATAATCCTCGATCGCCTTGACGATGGCGTCGCTGCCGCAGCCGCCCAGCATGCAGGGCGAGGTGGTGCAGATCTGCAGGTGGAACTTGCCCACCGGCTGCCGGTTGTACATGGTGTAGAAGGTGGCGACTTCGTAGACGCGCATGGCCGGCATCTCGAGGATGCGTGCGACCTCGTTCATCACGGAGATGGAGGTGAAGCCGTGTTGGCGTTGGCCGAGGTCGAGGAGCGGCATCACGGCGGCTTTTTTGTACTGGGGCGGGTAGCGTTTGAGGATCTCGGAGATGATGGTTTGGTTCTGCGCCGTGAATTTGAAGGGGATGGACGGGTTGTTTTCCGGGGTGTGGCGGTGCTGTTGTGATGGAGTGTTAGAAATCTGGGGTTGGGCCCGGTGAGCGGGTAGATTGGTTGCGAACGTACAACGTAGATAGTTCCGCTCAAGCTGGAGGGCGTGGAGGAGAAAGAGCGTGGTTGAAGGAATGAACGGCGAGGTAGGGAGCGCCGGCCATGTCGGACGGCGATGGGGAGAATCTTGGATGCCATTGCTGGCTATGTTGTTGAGGTGACACCCTGACGAGATGGTTAGATCTCGAAGATGAGAGAGCTTGCTCCAATCGGGTTGTGGGCGATGTCAGAGCCTTGTGTTGTACGCCAGTTGTCTCTCCTACCTACCGTAGTTAATTACTATGCATTGCGGAGCTCTCCTAAACCCTCGACACCCCAAAATCTACTGCCGCAGCTCAACTAAAATGCTCTAAGATCTGTATCATTCAGTAGCTGTAAGATAGAAGACTTAGTGTTGGGAGGACCGGGTCATGAGCGACATAACAAGGGATTTAGATAGGGTCTGAACTGTGGCCGAAGTTGCCATCATCTTCATCCCCAAGCATCCTCTTCGCTTCTCTCCCTCACCAATTCCCGACTATTAGACAGGAGAGAAGCGCATGAAGAGGTAGGATTAGTAGTCTATAATTCTGTTGTCAAATGGGTCAAACTCCATTGATTGCTCTCTTGGCTACTGTGGCCACACTGGAGCTCAGTCAGAACGTACTACAGAGGGTAGAATTTAAGTCGCATTAAGCGGGTACTAACTCAACGGCAGCTACCAAGCGCTCCGTTCCTGGTGAGTATTGCCCATTGCAAAAGTGCTGCAGCTCCTTGGCGCATGCTGCGGAGCTACTGCTACTTTAGCGGTCCATACTGAATCCATAGATATTAAACAAAATAACGGAAGATTTATATCAATCGGTAGCTATAGATGCATTGGCTTATAATAAGCATATTTCTCTTTCCCTATTTGAAGGTCTAAATGTGATAGACTAAGAAGCTGAAGATTTATATGTAGAAAGTGTACTTATTAAAGATTCTCTTTACATGAAATCTACATCAAAAGAGTTAGACAAAGCTGCATTACATTCGGTAGCTATTTGAACAAATCTCAAAGCGTGCGCCAAGGAACTGCCACACTTTTGCAACAGGCAATAGTACCCCGTATTCAACCTTTTGCTCCCACATTATCACCGAATTCTCTTGTTCGAGTTCAGTCAGGCACAGCAAGGCACAGCGAACACCAGACAGATGACGGTCGAGAAATACCCGATCCTGGAAAAGCGTCTAGCAAGACTATATTGCGTTCTGTATCAGGAACAATGTGCACTCTGTGATCTGCAAGGGCTGGAAGGCCGACTGCCACACCCCATCTGCATCGGCATGCAGATCTTCCCTTCAAGTCATGCATATTTTCTGTCTTCTTCATCAACGTGTGACACAGTACTGTCTCATGTGCTCTTTGAGGATGTGATACATCCCCGCTCCTCTTCTTAGCGGATGGTATTCTCTCCGCAGCAGGATGAGTGGTTCATCTACCAATCTGCATCATAACTGAACTACTCATCCCCAGAGCATACCTCGTCTTTCTATGAGGATACATCTAAGTGCGGCCACTCAGTATTTGATGTTCGCAGCACGCAATTGTCCCTTGGTGTATCCAACATCTATCTCCACCGGCTTAGCTCTTGGTCGACTCAAGCCTTGAATCCACCTGCACACGTCTTTTTCGGATCCGAGCATCTGCGTCGGATCCTAGCCTTTTCTCCTTGATGAAGTACTGGCGACGTCGACGATCATGGAGAGGAGAAGGGTCTTATGCTCGCAGAGTGGTTTACCCCTCATTTGGTTCTGTGTATACTAATGGCTATAAGTCTTCCTTGATCGCCCTTTGTATTCTGTGTTCTTTCATTTCCGACCCATTACACCTTTCAGTACTTGTCTTACACTTTCGATCGTTCTTGTAGAGTCGTTCGTGATGCATCTCTTTTATACTTTGTTGTTGCCCGCCCTTATCGTAGGGAGCGCATCTGCCGCTGCGCTTTCAGAACCTAGGGTGAAAATCGTGATCGAGGTTGACGAGGTATTTTGTATTCCATTCTCATGCGCATGGCGGGATTACTGATGTTCTAAGGGCCTTCAATTCTCCAAGCATCCCACTCCCAACCATCGCTACCGGCTCTCAGACAATAGTGCGCAACACACCATGTCGCTCACCTCCTGCACTACTCCTGGAGAAAAAGGTCCGTTCTCTCCAACTTCAGACCCAGCATGTCGTTTCCCATAACTATATTCTGGCAACTGACGAGGCATGCTGACCCGTGTTTGGTTGGCTAGGCTCATGCACGGAGAGTTGCTGCTCTGGACTTTGCAACATCAGGGACAGGACATGTAGCTGTAGCGCTCACCAAGGTAGCTTCCTCTCCATGCCTTGCCTCGCACCAGAAGCTGCCCTTCACCGTCATATTCTATGAAGAATTTCTCACGCTATGCTATCAGAACCTTGCGATCGGAACGAAGTGTGCTGTTCGGACCTCACATGCCAAAGCAGCGAGGGTTCCACGACAAAGAGTTGCCAGTAGCCGAATATCGACTACCTCGACGGGATTGTTTTCCCTTTCGCAGTCCTATAGCTATGGTTGTATGTCGAGTGCGAACTAAGTAGGGTGGTCGGGTGGCTCAGCGGTAGCAAGAAAAGGGGGGTTGGACTGCGTTTTATTGTGGCCAAGTACGGAAAAGTTACGGTGCAGAGTCGGAAACGGATACTCTACCCCTTTTCGATCTCCTGAGAGAGGCGAAGAGAAAAAGTACCTGTAATCTGTCCATGCGATATGTTCATAGTACACTGAATTCCAGATGCTGCAACTAGATCTTGTAGAGCTGCTTTCACACTAAGAGAATTCAATCCTGACCTACAAGTCACGCATACCTGTAATATCCCCTCAACAGAACCTGGGGCTGCAAGCTGTGTTCACGGCTCCAACACGTACTCCGGCATACATGATACTGCCACAGATTAAATGTATGCCGATACTTTATCTGCATCGCCATTACCAACAAACCGGGGTCACCCTACCGCCCAAATCCCTAGACCTAAGTAGAAAGGCACATCCTCCCAAACGTCGCAGGCCAGACTGTGAATGAGAGGAATCGCGCAACCCACAACATCAACCCAATTGCCTAACTCAGACCCATAATTCTCTCCATGGCAGGAAAACGCCCCTTTAAAAAGCCGCCCGACCACCAGACTGGCTTCTCTCGCCTCGTCGACCAAATTCATTGCAGTTAATTTCAGCGCCGTTCTTCCAGTGGTATCCATGAAAGTCTTGTGCAAAGACACCTCTGACTGCAGAGTAGGCAGACCGGTTCCCCCAACCAACTCCCATCGGACATTTTCTGCACCTTCTGGTAGTATGACTCGGACCTGTACGTGTTCGTATTGAATGCCTTCTTGCATCTTCGGCCCTTCCAGGAAAGGTACGCTAAGGATGTAAGGGGGAATGGAAGGAAGTGGAGATTGAAAGATGGAAGGAAGGAGTGGGATGCTTGGTTCGCGGTTTGATTCATGGATGGGATGGGTGGGGAATTGGAAAGGGGAAGGGAAAAAGAAACGTTGTTTGCAGTGCCTGACTATTACTAGTGGCCTGTACTCGATGATGCATGAGGATGTGACTTACGGCAGGGTGGACATTCTTTCTTCATGCACATGATGGGGATGTGTGGGTACGGGTGCGGGTGTTGCAAAAGTAGAGAGGCCTCCGAGCAACGGCGAATGGATATGACGGTCTATGAGGTTCCGGAGACGATGAAGCTCTTGAAAAACTTTGATTGACAAATATATGTGTGGAGGGATAGGTAGTCTCGAGTAGGGGTCGCCGAAATCTTTTCGGATCCTTGAAATGAAATCTATTTTGTGCGAAATTTTACCGAAATTTGTAGTAGATTTCAAGATAGATTTCAAGATAGATTTCAAGACAGATTTCAACTAGGAGCATTTGGGGAACAGCGCACTGTAATTTGCTAGTAATTGTCCGGGCAGGGCCTAACCAATAATCAATGGTAAGTTTACTTGAGATGAAGCTTTTTGAGATAGAAAAAGGCTATATTTAGTGGCTGAGTCGAAGTTAAGGATTCAACAGCAGGAAGAACTTGGAATGCTTAGGAGAGGTCACATTACGCAGAGACTACCTGATTAAGTCCAGCGCGTTTGGAATACAAATTAGCTTGGTCTGGGCGAAATGAAACCTAAATAAATGCGCCATCTAAATACTTGAAATTTTGGAATAAAAGAAAATCTGCGAAACTTTGCGACCCCTAGTCTCAAGAGACGCATCGTCAGCATTGGGCTTTCGAAGATTGCTTAGTTATGGTTCGCCTGCGGAGCGAATGGGAATTGAAGAAGCCAGTTCTGTACAAGTATGTATATATGTATATTTGAAGGTTTACAATCTGAACAGCTGCTACTGTACACCTCCTACTTCAACTCACCCATCTCAACTAACCTCCCTATCCCCATTCCCATCCCACTCCCACCCTCCCCTTCATCCCTGCGATCAAACCAACCCTCCTCCTTAATCACAAACGCAAAATTAATCACCGTCGCCACGAACAACATGACACACAGCACCGTCGGACCCCATTTGTCGTAATACCGACCCAAACTTGCCCTCCTCTCCCTGATCATCTGCACCCTGAGATAATAGTTTCCCACCGAATATAGCAGCCCGCAACACGCCACAATCGTGAAACCCCAAGCCGACACCAAACTGGCCTTGTCACCGAAATTCAACAGCGTGGCCGCAATACTGCCAAGGATGATGCTGAACTCGAGCCACGACAAAAATGTGCGCTCTGCAGCAAAATAAACTTTTGGCTCCACACGCACGGGCACGTGGATGCGTTTCCCTTTTGGCGCTTTGAATTTGCGAGCGTGCACGTCGCCTCCGATCGGGTTGACGCCACCAATGCCGGAGTTCGTAGCCGAGGGGGTTGGTTTGGTGGTTAGGAAGAGCTTTTTTAGGCCAGCGGCAAGAGAGTCCCCAATGATAGCGACGCGGTGTTTGGCCATTTTGCGCGCGTAAAGCCAGCCGCCTCTTCGTCTCGCTTCTTCCAACTCGTCGGATGAGTCCTCCTCTTCCGAATCATAGAGAGGGCAGTTGCCCGGGTCTTCCTGTAGAGGCTGCGCGGCAATGCGTTCTTCGACGTCGAGGGCGTTTGGACGAGAGAAGCCACGCGCTTCATCTTCGCCGCTGTCTTGATGTGCAGCATTGGCGTCACGTTCTCGATCACGGTCATATTCATTGAGGGCGTCTCTTGCTGCTCGCAGACGGTTGAGGTGCTTGTCTTCTTCCTCTTCCTCTTCGTAATCGTCCTCTTCTCTTGGTGTTGTCTGGTCAATGTCATTGTTGTTCTGCTCGTCTTCCGACTCATCGTCGTCCATTGGGTCGTCACTGGTCGAGTAGCTTGCTGTTTGCCCTGGCCTTTCGATCCCGAATCGATGTGTGATTGGTTTTCGGATATCCACATCCATCTGAGGCATCCAGAAAGGAAGAAGGTGAATGCGGTCTGGAAAGAGAGTGGCGGTTCCATGAATAAATTTGCTGAACTTCGGTACCGCTTCAACAAGATGACTTGCTGTAAGATCACGAATCCACTGCGGTGGTTCTTGTCCTGCCTGGGTTTGCAGCTTGACTTCCAACACTGCATATGGGAATCTTTCGACATCTTCTGGTGGCAATTGGCTGAAAGGCCAGTCAATGCCGATATCCATCCTTCTCCAATTCTTTCCAGCTCGTTGTCGTCCGTCGAGATTATCTTCCCGTGTCATCGTAAGTTCAGTATCCAACGAGATTCTGACCCGAGCGTCCCCTGGCAGCTGAAAGGCAGTTCTATGATAAAACGACCGCGTCACGGGAACCAATTTTCGGGTAATGACCCTGTACTGAATCTCCCTTGCCAGTTGTTCTAGCTGCTCAATCTCTTCTATGCTCTTCTTGCCATCCTTTCGCATTTTCGCAAATGCTTCCTCAACAGCGAGTTTGCCCGCTAGAAATGCATTGACATTTTTCTCCTTCAAGGTGAAACGTGCCTTGACTGATTTCTCGCCGGTCCAGTCTTCTCTGTGTGTCTTTCTTTCAACAAAAATCGTTTCATTCTCCATTCCACCGTACCATCGTAACCGGATAGCTTCGGCGCCCTCTGTCTTCTGCAGTCTGCCCATGTACAGTTCCCATGTCTCCGGATTGTCATAGTAGATGGATGAGATTGCCGAGTCTTTCTCTTCAAACTCTTTGTTGGGGTTGAAGACGAGGACAGGTAAGTGCTTGAGGACAATCAACTTGAGCTCCGTGATGTTGTCCCTGTGTACCCAGTATTTGGTTGTCTGCCGCACGAAGTTTTGCTGTCCACCACCAGCCGCGCTATCACCCTTGATGGGATTTCCCCGCGTTCTAACCAGATCATAGAGCTTCGAAAGAGTAACGATAAAAGCATCGTAGTTGTCTTGGAAGAAAGGTTTCGCTCGCAAGCGGGTCGCGAAGGAGGGTTTCAGGTGCCACTCCGTCAGCTTATCATGTTTCTTGATGATCTTTTGGAAGCCGGTATAATTCAGCTGCGTATATTTGGCGAGGTCATGAACATCTGCGATGATGTCGCTCAGATCCGCCTCCAGCAGCTCGAAGTCTTCCTCAAGATCCGGATCTTGTTTGTCCTTTGGCTTGTTGGAACGGTCCTGCTTCTCGACCACCATCTTGACCTCCCTCTCACTGGCCTTGATCCTTCGAACGATTTCTTCGCTCTTCAGCTTCTGAAACGTGAAGACCTTGTCGAGTTCCCCCTCCAGCTGCTGGACAAATGCCTTCTCATCGTCTTCGTTCCAAGGTCTGCGCTCGGGGGAGGGATTGCTGTCTGATGGCTCGCTAACGTATGGTGTCCTGAGGGCATCTTTGAGGTCGTCGTATGCTATGTAGTGCCAATAATAGTCTTTGATTAGTGATGATCGCAATTGTTGTCCAAACCTAACTGGTGTCAGTGCTGGAATACAGATTGCATAGTGAGTGTGCGGGGTTGGTCAGCTTACTTCATGTTTGCTGCAAGACGAGACAATGAAAAGGTACCTGATATTAGATTATGACGGCGTCATATGTACATACTACTACACCGTCTTTGTACACAAGCTTTGCGAGGTAGCATACAAAGTAACCGCTAGGTCACGTTATATAGAAAGGTCTTGGAAGCTCATCTCAAGTAAGAGCCCCCTGACCAATCGGACAAGAGCCAAAAGCCATGTGCGATTTCCTTTCAAGGCAAGTAACAGAACGAAGGCAGTATTCTTTGGTTGGCATGGACACCAATTATCTATTCATTTCCTCCCAATACTCGTATCAACCCTCGCAATAGCCCATGCTGCTACAAATACACCAAACACCCCCACAAATATTGTCAACGGCTTTCTAAATGCTGCCAGATATGGATAGTCGTAGACGACCACCAGACTGGCTTCTCTCGCCTCGTCGACCAAATTCATTGCAGTTAATTTCAGCGCCGTTCTTCCAGTGGTATCCATGAAAGTCTTGTGCAAAGACACCTCTGACTGCAGAGTAGGCAGACCGGTTCCCCCAACCAACTCCCATCGGACATTTTCTGCACCTTCTGGTAGTATGACTCGGACCTGTACGTGTTCGTATTGAATGCCTTCTTGCATCTTCGGCCCTTCCAGGAAAGGTACGCTAAGGATGTAAGTATGATCTGTTTTCAATTTGCGCAAGAAGCTCCCTAAATGATTGTTCCAGCCGATCCGGAAGCTGTATTTCCAGCCACCAAATACAGGGTATCTTGGTTTAAGCTCGAGTGATGCATCGCGAAGCCTATTTGGCCGGTAACGGCTAGTGGAGACGTTTCCGATGTCGTCCGTGAAATATGGATCAACACTGCCAGGCTTGAGCGGCACCTTAAGCTCCCTCAGTGCAGAGGTTGGACCATTGTAGTAGCTCTGAGTAGCCCATTTGATACGACTGAAATTGTCTGACAATGTCGCAGCATCGTTTCGCAGCCAGTATCGTTCCTCAATTGCCAGGTTTCCACCCCAGTGTGAGACCTCGATATCGCGCTCCAGTAAGGAACAAACCAGGACTGGTTTCGTGAACTCGTATCGGATGGATACAGGATGAGCTGTCCCCGGAGGGATATCTTCTGTTTCATAGGGTCCATAAGTGAAAGATGTTCCCTGTTTTTCAGGATCTGAGCCACTCTTCAAGCCAGCAGTTGTTGTGTACTCTGGTACATCTGTGGTGGGAAGTTTAAGTTTCGTTTTCTGCTTAAGGGTTGTATAGACAGAGAGCACGTATGCGGAAAACGAATAGGTAAGGTATTGGGTCTCATCTTGTCTAATGTTTGCAGGAAGCGGCGTAAGGGAAGAAAGGAAGTGGTAGGAGATTGCTAAGGTCAGTTGAGCCTTGGACGGCAGGGGTTCGGGAAATCGAATAATGTAGTATTGTGTTGATCTACATGCCATTAGAGATGGTCTGTCATGATGAGAGGACACCAACTTGGTGGGAGTGCCATCCTCTCTGAGCACTGCACTCATAGCCGCCATTCGCACATCGAATCTGCCCTTTTCTGTGTTTTTCTTGTCCCTTACTTCGATACCACCAACTTTGGCAATGACATCGTATTCGAAAGGGAGATAGTACTCCGATTGAGACTCTTTGTCCACATTCTCGATCACGACATTGATGGTCTCTCTAACGTAGCCTTTGTCGAGATTCGTATTTCGCACCAGGTTAAGGTTCTGAAAGACTGGTGGTGGTTTGAAGTCGCTACGCAGAACTTGTTGCGACGTTGGAGGAGATGTAAAATTCAAGTCTGACAAGCAGAAGCTGCAGGCGATGAGGCTGTAGACAGCAGTCACCAGAGACAGCTTCATGCTGACAACTCCTGAACTGCTTTCAGAGCATTGAATAATGAATGCTGCAAGTGTCGTGAAGGCCAAAAATGCTTGATGCCCCAGCTGTCGCTATGAACTACGGTTGGTCACACCACGACCTTACGCAGTATTAAACATTTGCTAGCCGTTAGGCCAGGTTTTAGGCTAGGTTAGATTAGGCTGAGCCCTGAGATTGTTGAGCAAGGCCCTGTAAACCTGATAAGCTGCCAAGGGTTCACTAAAGGCCCGCCAAGAGCTTCATAAGAAACCTTAATTTGTTATATACTTTGTGATAAATACAGTACCACGTCAAAAGTATTGGATCGACGCGCACTTTTTTCCAACACGCATTTTTTACTACCCTTTTCAACCAACCACCATGAATCAACGCAGGGCTTTGGCGCCTCTAGAAATCAACAGGAGCTATGGCAAGGAGCTATCTCCATTTCAACGCGGTCAGATTTCAGCTTACAAGGCTGTGGGGCTGTCAAATGCAGAAATTGGCGAAAAAGTTACTTGCGACAAATCCACTATTTTCAACACCCTCGTACGAAATCCACTCCGCAACAAAGGTAATAGCTTGCTACATTTTGGTAGACCCCCTACATTAAATCGCGTTTAAAAATAAGACGTTCTATATATTATTTAAGTTAATTCAAGAATTACTTATGCAGCTCTTTGACTTGCTCTTAAAGTATCTGTTTTAAAAAGCACTCTTTATTAAATAGTTAAAGACAAAGGCATTACTAATTAGCTTATTAAAAAAAGATCTTTTTTAACTTTTAAAGTAGTTGCTAAACACCTTATGTCGAGCAACACAGCTTCAACCTCCTTCCAGGGCAGCGCGAACTGCCGCAACTGCCAAGAGGATTTGGCTGTACATGTACAGCCAAATCCCAAAGCGGCTTAGCGCCACTCTAGTGCGTCACGTGCCCTGATTTCCTGTGCCATGGCATAGGAAATCCTATTTAAGTAGTTACTAGAAAATCTAGATAAGAGAATATATAACATAACAGAGTGAGAACTTTAACAGGTTATAAGCCTAGCTTCGCGATCACTGAATAGGTAAGCAAGGAGGCAGCTCTGGCAAGCTTTACTTCTCTTGAATGAATCAGATAGGCTCTTACCTAGCTTATCCTATCCTTTCTTTAATTAAATAAGTATACTAGGCTACTAAACTATTATATTCTTTCTTTAGTACTCTTTGTTATACTTATTCTGTTTAAGCTAAACTTTATTTATACTTTATTTTATTTATTAATTATTATATAAGCTAATTAATCTTACTTATAAAAAAAAGACTTAAAATATTTAAAAAAAGCTTAAGAAGCTTCTTTATTAAGTTTATTTTATTAGAAAAAAAGAAACCTTAAATAATTAAGTTATTTTTTTATATTATATTTAGTTTATCCCTTGTGAGTCCGATTAAATCCCTGT
>NW_006916106.1:0-13410 GCF_000464535.1 Endocarpon pusillum Z07020
ATCTTAAGTTAAATATTACTTATTTTATTTAAAATTAGTATGCTAATCTATAGTAATATATAAGGTGCTTATTATTATTTATTATTATTAAGAAGGCAGTTTCTTGCTGCTTTTAAACCTTTTTAGACTAATTAAATACTAATAAAAGCTTAGATTAATTAGTCTTTAATAAAAGTCACTTAATTCTAATTATATCTTGCTACTAACCTAAAATAGCCTTAGTAAAGGAGTTATAAGAATATTATTATTAGGTTATCTTTCTAATAGCTACTTTTCTTTTGCTAATATAGGCTTAATTTAAATAATGTCTCTTACTAGCTTAGCCTTATATTATTTAATCTTATATCTTTTAAAGTGACCTTTATTATTATATTTAGTATAATAGTCGCCTAGAAGACTTCCTTAAGTACATAACTTAAGGTATCCGGACTGCTCTATAACATCTTAAGGAGGAAGCTATTGCCTAAGTAATCATTTATGCCTAGAGTCAGGGCAAGGCTAATCAGGTCAGCTAGCGCCTGTTGTGTCCTGTATACTACTCTGATTCCGGTAATAGTAAGGAGAAAGAAGAGGCTTTTGAACAGTAGTAATAAGGGATGAGCAAGATAATTATAATAACTAGTGCCTTTAGTATAGATGTTAACTACCCTTATATATAAGCGGTAATCCACATAAGAGCTCTTTAGGACATGATCAATTTTGCCTAAGAGGTCAGGCGTTTAGGGCATGATAAGTAAGAGGGAACTAGTCAGGTTGTGCTGCTGCACTACTAGTAATCTAATATATTACTCTCTTGTACAGAGCCCGAATTTCAGACGTTACCTAAGCTGGCGATGCAGACTTATCTAGGGCACTGCTGCTGTCTAGCTACAGTATTAAGTCGTTTTCAAGATGGAGGTAAGCATATATAATATTGTTCTTGTGAGTAATGCCATTAGTAGTATACCTAATGTCAGTAGTTTAGCCAGCTAGAAAAGGGGCAGGACGCAGATTACACTATGTATTAGGATAGGGATAAAGAGAAGAGTACTAAAGAGACTTAAGGAGCAGGGCCTGAGGGAGGAGAGATTAGTAATAGGTTAGAAGAGACGGACAAGGGCAGTGTCAGCTAGCTGGAAGAGGAGGTGTTAGCCGAGTTAACCCGGCTCTGGCTATATTAATAAGATAAAGAAGAAGGCTAAGATTAATTAATCTAACGACTTTGAGTGCTGCAAGGATAGTGCATAATCTGCTAGCTGGCTAGAGGAGGTAATAATAAATAACATAAGCTAAAGATATGTCAGAACTATATAAAGTAAAGGTTCTTTTAGGCTAAGCAGAAGGCAATAAAGCAAGGGAAGAGAGGAGAAGAATAGTTAAAGGCCTATATAATATGCTACTAATATAGTAATCTATAAAAGATCTATATATAGCAAAGATAAGAGGGGTATAAGTTTTAAGATATAATATTGCTAGCTATATAAGAAATATATTATATATATAATTAATAGGATTTAATATTAAAGCAGATTAGTAAGGCTAATTAGGAAGTATACTTAATAAAAGAGTAATAAATAAATTAAGTTAAAAAGAAATATAAGCTTTATAAGATAAGAGTATATTAAGAGGTATAAATAGTAGACTAAGTATTAGAATATATGCTAGAGGGTATAAAAGAATACTAAATAAGAATTTATCTTTATAATTAACTAGACCTAATTCTTAATTATATTAAAAGAAAGAGTTCCTTTTCTAAGTTAAAAGAATAAAACCTAACATTATAAAGCTGTGTAAAGATGACTCTTATACACACAAATCAATGGTCTTAGCATTCAAAAGTACTAGTACAGGTGACCATTATATAAGTGATTATTATACACCAAATTCTTTGAAAAGATGACTTTATCAACTATACACTCACAAGTATATCAAATCTATTATACTTAATTAAAGATTCATTTAGATGATGTCTTCTACCTCTTCTCTAATTTTGAGCTCTTTAACTTTAGTAGTTAATACGCATATTATAATATTACTAGTTACTTACCTATAGGCGCATGCTGACCTTAGAGTACTTCTCTATATTAAGCACTACTTAAGATATACTCTTCAGAACTATAGTAAGCATCTTAAATATGCTTATAAGGTTAAAGGCCAACTTAAAAAGCGCATCTAAGAATAGGTTAAGGCGCAGCATATTTCTGAGCGGGTTATATAGCTATTGTATTATTAGGCACCTCTTCTTAGCCTAGCAATTCTAAGTAGATAAAAGTATAATATAAATAATTATATATTCTTAACTTAAAGCAAGCAAATCATCTTTAGACATAATAATTTAAAGTATAATCAAAATAAAGATAAGTATATATAATATTATTCTTATAAGTAACGCTATTAGTAATATACTTAATATTAGCAGTTTGGCTAGCTAGAAAAGGGGTAAGACGCGGACTATACTGCGTATTAGAATAGGGATAAAGAGAAGAGCATTAAAGAGACTTAAGGAGCAGGGCCTAAGGGAGGAGAGGTTAGTAATAAGTTAGAAGAGACAGATAAGGGCAGTGTTAGCTAGCTAAAAGAGGAGGTGTTAGCCAGGTTAACCCAGCTCTGGCTACATTAACAGGACAAAGAAGGAGGCTGAGATCGATTAATCTAACGACTTCAAGCGCTATAAGGACAGTACATGATATTATATTAGTAAAGTAGTTAAGAGAGTTCTTTAAGCTACATCTATTTTAATTACAGATTTACATTATATTAATACCTAACATCTTAATATATTCTAACTTAGAACCTTAAGCTAAGATCTGCTTAAGCACCTCTAAGAAGAATACAGTCTATTATATTACATTTTAATCTTTACTAAGTTAATCTATTATTTCTATTATATAATTAATAGCTATTTTAATTGTAATCTATTTAAGATTACTTCCTAATAATATACTGCCTAAGACTTACTTTAAGAGATAATAAAATCTTATATAGATTTCCTATTATTTAAAGCCTAATTAATGTTAAATCAGAAAGATAATAACTCTAATAAGAGTATCTCTTTAGAAACCTCTAATAACCTAAAACATAAAGAATAGATTAGGCAACTAAGACAAGAAATTAACTAATAAATACTAAAGCTTTGTACTATACTTATGTAATATCTAATCTTGACTATAAGGATGCAGATTGCTATCTTATTATATTATGCTATTATAGCATAAGACAAAAGTAAAAATACCTAGCGAAAAAAAGATTAGTATAATAATATATTAAGTTAATTAATTTATTATTATTAGATTATTATTCTAGCCTATATTTATAAGCTAATAAGGTATAATTAGCATAAGAATATATTTAATATATTAAAGCCCCTTTATATAGTATAGATTATAAATAATAAGAAGACCCTAATAAGTAATATAAATCGTCTTTAATTATATACTATAACTATATCCTAAAATACTATTAATCCTGCCTAGATTTAATAGTATTAAGATAAAGAGATACTAAACTATACTAGCATTACTTATAAGATCAAATTTCTAGCATAAGAGATCATATTTTACTTAGATTATACACGAATTATCTTTAAGCGAGATCTTTATCTAGGCTTACTAGACATCCTAACCTATTCGTTAAATAAACTACAGGACAACTAGAATTCTTATTAACCTAGATGCTTGTTCCTCAACAATCCTTGTAATACTAATATCCTAGTAGGCGGTCAAGAGTGGCTCTAGGAGAACATCTAAAGAGAGCCTGAATTACAACATCTAGTGCTTCAACGAAACCAAGAGGAAAAAGGTAAGTCATAGGTTGTTCGGTCAGAATTCGCCTAACAATATGAAAAGTCGGTTCAACGATTCCTAGAGTATCTCATAGTCTTGATTCACAAAGGTTCGGGATAGCTAGCACGTTAAAAAGAGTTTCTAGGGATGTAATAGCAAAATGTTAGATTTACAAAGCGGAACATTTTTATTTATAATAGCTACATTCTGTTTCTGTTAACTTATTATAAATTATTAAGTTGCATCTATATATTATAGTACCTAGCGTGTTTCTTATTACCTAAAGTTAGGCAACTTCTAGTCTAATTCTTAATTTTGATTACTCTTATTTAGTAATATTTTTATTAAGAAGTATTAGTACTTATTAATGTTAGTAAATATCTATAGAGTAATAGTTCTAGCATCTAGCTTAAGGACAAGATAACTCAGATTATTAAGAGTATAAGCTAATAAGCTATTAAAGAGAGGATAAATATATAGTTATAGAGACAGATCTTAGTAGGCATTATCATCAAAAAGTTTAATAAACTAATATATAAAGCAGACTTAGATCTTCCTAAGGACAAAGATAATAATCTTAGCAACACCTCTATCTTAAATAGTTTTAACAGGGCTATAACTAATGTTTTCTATTATTAAGTAGCTTATAATATATAAACTAGAAATTATGCTTATAAGGGGACTATTAATTTTAATTCAGAGTTAACTAATACTAGACTATAAGAATATTTTTATACTAGTCAAATATAATATTAACTCTATTAATTATAACTGACCATTAATCCTAGCATTACTAGGCACTATAGACAGGCCTCTTTATTAAATCCTTTACTAATCAAATAAGTTATACTCTAGTAATAACCTTATTATTATTATTATTGTTAAAGCAAGTAGACTATACTCAAAACATTATAATAGCTTTATCCCTAAATAAAGCTAGCTTAGTTCAAGACCAAAAAGCAGGCTTAATTAATTAGTAGTATTATAATAGGCTATATAGAAGTTATTAATATCTTAGGAACTAGCAAAGAAAAAAGCCTGTTATTTATACTGCTAGTATATTTATTATATACTACTATTATAATAGTAGTAGTACTATTAATTGCTTTAAAGATTAATATTATCTGCTGTTATCTTAAGTTAAATATTACTTATTCTATTTAGAATTAGTACGCTAACTTATAATAATATATAAGGTACTTATTATTATTTATTACTATTAAGAAGGCAGTTTCCTGCCGCTTTCGAACCTTTTTAGGCTAACTAAATACTAGTAAAAGCTTAGATTAACTAGTCTTTAATAAGAGCCACCTAATCCTGACTGTATCTTATTACTAATCTAAAATAGCCTTAGTAAAGGAGTTACAAGAATATTATTATTAGGTTATCTTTCTAATAGCTACCCTCCTTCTACTAATACAGGCCTAATTTAAATAACGTTTTTTGCTAGCTTAGCTTTATACTATTTAATCTTGTATCTTTTGAAGTAACCTTTATTACTACGTCTAGTATAGCAGTTGCTTAAGAGACTTCCTTAAGTATATGACTTAAGGTATCTGGACTGCTTTATAATATCTTAAGGAGGAAGCTGCTACTTAAGTAATTATTTACACCTAAAGCTGAGGCAAGGCTAATCAGGTTAGCTAGCGCCTATTGTGTCTTATGTATTACTCTAATTCTAGTAATAGCGAGGAAAAAGAAGAGGCTTTTGAACAGTAGCAATAAGGGATAAGTAGAGTAATTATAGCGATTAGTGCCTTTAGTATAAGTATTAATTACCTTTATATATAGGCGGTAATCTATATAGGAGCTTCTTAAGACATGATCAGTTTTGCCTAAGAGGTTAGGCATCTAGAGCGTAATAAGTAAGAGGGAACTAGTTAGGTTGTATTACTATATTACTAATAATCTAATATATTACTCTCTTATATAGAGCCTGAATTTCAGATATTGCTTAAGCTAGTAATGCAGACTTATCTAGGGCACTACTGCTATCTAATTATAGTATTAAATTGTTTTCAAAATAAAGATAAGTATATATAATATTATTCTTATAAGTAACGCTATTAGTAATATACTTAATATTAGCAGTTTGGCTAGCTAGAAAAGGGGTAAGACGCGGACTATACTGCGTATTAGAATAGGGATAAAGAGAAGAGCATTAAAGAGACTTAAGGAGCAGGGCCTAAGGGAGGAGAGGTTAGTAATAAGTTAGAAGAGACAGATAAGGGCAGTGTTAGCTAGCTAAAAGAGGAGGTGTTAGCCAGGTTAACCCAGCTCTGGCTACATTAACAGGACAAAGAAGGAGGCTGAGATCGATTAATCTAACGACTTCAAGCGCTATAAGGACAGTACATGATCTACTAGCTGGCTAGAGGAGGTAATGATAAGTGGCATAAGCTGAAGGCGTGTCAGAACTACATAAAATGGAGGTTCTTTCAGGCTAAGCAGGAGGCGGTAAAGCAAGGGAAGAGAAGAGGAGGATAATTGAAGGCCTATGTAGCATGCTACTAGTGTGGTAGTTTACAAAAGATCTATGTGCAGCAAAGGCAAGAGGGATATAAGTTTCAAAATATAGTATTGCTAGCTATATAAGGAATATATTATATGTATAATTAATAGAGTTTAATATTAGAGTAGATTAGTAGAGCTAACTAGGAAGTATGCTTAGTAGAAAAGTAATAAATAAATTAAGTTAGAGAGAAATACGAGCTTTATAAAATAAGAGCATATTAAAGGGCGCGGATAGCAGACTAAATATTAGGATATATATTAGAGAGTATAAAAGAATACTAAGTAGGGATCTGTCTTTATAACTGATTAGACTTAATTCTTAATTATGTTAAGAGAAAGAGTTCCCTTTCTAAGTTAAGAGAATAAGACCTAATTTACTTAGGGAGAAGTATTAAAGTCAGATATTATAATTAGATTATTAGGTTTTAAGAATCAGGTATATAAATACTTAGTAAATTTGATTTTATAAGTTAAATATTATAAAATCTAAAAATATAGTTTATGCTTATTTTGCTATATATATTACTAACATTTTATTACAGATTTAATATATATTTTGTATTAGCTATATATATATTTTTAGTATCTATATTTTGCGTTATTTCGCTTAATATAGCAGCTTTATATATATAAATATATGCTTTTTGCATTAAATTAGATAAAATAACTTGCTATTTCTATACTAATCTATTAATTAGTTAATATAGTTTATCAAATACTAATAAGAGAAGAAATAACTAAGTAACTAGCTTTATAATTAAGTAATATAATATTTATTATTAGGTTATAGAAAGACTCTAGTATTAGAGTTTAACTAATTAAGACAAGTCTTAAGTAAAAGTTAAGTCTAAGAATTAGGTTAATAAAGTAAGGGGCATAAGTATAGAGTATAAAATATTTATAACTTAAGTATAAGCTAATAATATAAGTTAATTATAAAGACCTTAAGTTATTTAAAGGAATAAGTGTGTTTATACAGACTAAGAGATCCGTGCTTATAAGTACTCATGCTTAGCATCTTGGATTATAATATTGACTAAGTAAGTCTATATTTATAATTTTAGGGACTTTATTTATAATGCAGATCTAAATATAAGTCTTATATATCTAAAGAATAGCTATTATAATAATATATAAAAGGATATTCTGTAATGCTAAGCTAATAGCTAGACTTAAATCTTATATCAGGTTATATAAATATAAGAGCGCTTTTTATATTTAGATTAAAGTTAATTATATTATATTATAATATGTTGCTTCTATAATTAACTACAGGACATAAAATACAAGGCTTCCTATTCGCTTAGCCGTACTTAAGCTATATACTAGCTAATTAGTAATTAGGTGAGTGACTACTAGCAAATACTGGCTGTTAATTATTTTGCTCTTTTTTACTATCCTGGTATAAGATTATAGCTAACAACAAGGTCTATCTATATGTAATATTAGCCATAAACCTTTTATTTAGCAGGAGAGCTTAAGGGCTTTATTATTAAGTATTAAGCATCTGATTAAGTAGCATACTTAAACAGAGTTCACATAATTCATCATAAGATCTAGATTAAATAGTTCCCGTGATATTTTTAATATGGTCTTTTATAATTAATTTGTTCTAGATAAAGGCCGCCTAAAGCAGGATTATAGACGAAAACGTCTAAGAAATGTTAGTTTCTAACTAGTTTATTAGAGGCTAGCAGGATTCTTTTGACCTATCCACCAGACTTTATTATTACATAAAGAGGTTTGCAAGGTTTTAAGTAACAGATAAAAGGAAAAGGCGACATAGATATAAAAGAGACATAATCTAAGATGATATAGGTAAGAAGATTTAAGAAGTTAGAGTTAGAGACAAATAATTTAGGGTTAGGGTTAGGGTTAGGGTTAGGGTTAGGGTTAGGGTTAGGGTTAGGGTTAGGGTTAGGGTTAGGGTTAGGGTTAGGGTTAGGGTTAGGGTTAGGGTTAGGGTTAGGGTTAGGGTTAGGGTTAGGGTTAGGGTTAGGGTTAGGGTTAGGGTTAGGGTTAGGGTTAGGGTTAGGGTTAGGGTTAGGGTTATAATAAAGATTAATAAATATATTATACTAATTTATAACCTAAGTTTACTAAGATTAAATATTAAAAGTATATTAATAGAATTAAAGATAATTTAAAAGGGATATTATAATATAGATTTAGTATTATAGTAAGGCAGGCTTAAGGCCTTATATATTATATCCCTATATTCGCCTAATATTATAAAGCTACGTAAGGGTAACCCTTATATATACAAATTGACGGTCTTAGCGTTTAAAAGTGCTAGCGCGGGTGATTATTATATAGGTGACTATTATATACCAAATTCTCTAAAGAGGTGACTTTATTAACTACACACTCACAAGTATATCAAATCTATTATACTTAATTAAAGATTTATTCAAATAATATCTTTTACTTCTTCTCTAATTTTGAGCTCTTCAGCTTTAGTAATTAACGCGCATATTATGATATTACTAGTCACTTACTTACAAGCGCATGCTAACCTTAGAGTACTTCTCTGTATTAAGTACTGCTCAGGATATACTCTTTAGAACTATAGTAAGCATTTTAAATATGCTTATAAGGTTAAAGGCCAACTCAAAAAGCGTATCTAAGAATAGGTTAAGGCGCAGTATATTTCTAAGCGGGTTATATAGCTATCATATTATTAGGCGCCTCTTCCCGGCCTAGTAATTTTAAGTAGATAGAAGTATAATATAGATAATTACATGTTCTTGACTTAAAGCGAGTAAATCATCTTTAGATATAGCAGTTTAGAATATAATCTGAATTATAAATAATAGTAGTAAGAAGATAATATATTCTTTAAGGTTTAAATACAGACGTTATTTACTAAGTCTTAAGAATATTTTATTATTAATCCTATATTAAAATAATAATTACTTTTATTAATTTCTTCTTTAGCTATCTCTACTTTGCCTTTATTAGATTACTTAAGGATAATTAGAGTTTCAAATCTAGCTAAGTCTACTAGTAGCCTTCCCGATCTGAGACTTTTAAAGATAAGTACCATTAAATTAAGGAGCTAATATATACCTTTAAATTGTCTTTATAGCTATAGTTCTGTAAGTATCATGAATATCTTAGTAGGATTAATGTTAACTTAATTATATCTTTGCGTAATATCCTTAAGTCTAAGGCTAATAATGTATTTCTATATCATATTAGTAAAGTAGTTAAGAGGGTTCTTTAAGCTGCATCTGCTTTAATTGTAGATTTATATTATATTAATGCTTAATGTCTTAATATATTCTAACTTAGAACCTTAAGCTAAGATTCGCTTAAGCATCTTTAAGAAGAATATAGTCTGTTATATTATATTTTAATCTTTATTAAGTTAATCTGTTATTTCTGTTATATAATTAATAGCCATTTTAATTATAATCTATTTGAGATTACTTCCTAATAATATACTGCTTAAGACTTACTTTAAGAGACAATAAAATCTTATATAGATTTTCTATTATCTAAAACTTAATTAACGTTAGATTAGAAAGATGATAATTCTAGTAAGAATATCTCTTTAGAAACCCTTAATAACCCAGAATATAAAGAACAGATTAGGCAACTAAGACAGGAAATTAATTAATAAATACTAAAGCTTTGTACTATATTTGTGTAACATCTAATCTTAATTATAAGGACACAGACTACTATTTTGTTATATTATGCTATTATAGTATAAAACAAAAGTAAGAATATCTGGTGAAAGGAAGATTAGTATAATAATATATTAAGCTAATTGATCTACTATTATTAGATTATTATTCTGGCTTATGCTTATAAACTAGTAAGGTGTGGTCAGCATAAGAATATGTCTAACATATTAAAGCTCTTCTATATAATATAGATTATAAATAACAAGAAGACCTTAGTAAGTAATATAAATCGTCTTTAATTATATGTTATAACTATATCCTGAAATACTATTAATCCTGCCTAGATTCGGTAGCATTAAGATAGAGAGATATTAAACTATGTTAGTATCACTTATAAGATTAAATTTCTGGTGTAAGAGATTATATTTTACTTAGATTATATATAAATTATCTTTAAGCAAGATCTTTATTTAGGCCTACTAGACATTCTAACCTATCTGTTAGATGAACTACAGGACAACTAGGATTCTTGTTAACCTAGATGCTTATTCCTTAATAATCCTTGTAATACTAGCATCTTAGCAGGCGGCTAAGAGTAGCTCTAAAAGAACATCCAAAGAGAGCCTAAATTGCGACATCTAGTGCTTTAACAAAACCAAGAAAAAGAAGGTAAGTCATAAGTTATTTAGTCAGAATTCGCCTAACAGTATAAAAAGTCGGTTCAACGATTCTTAGAGTATCTTATAGTCTTGATTCACAAAGGTTCGGGATAGTTAGCACGTCAAAAAGAGTTTCTAGGGATGCGATGGCAAAATATTAGATTCATAAAGCGGAACGTTTTTATTTATAATAGCCACATCTTATTTTTGTTGATCTATCATAAATTACTAAGTCGCACTTATGCATTATAGCACCTAGCACGTTTTTTACTATCTAAAGTTAGGTAACTCCTAGTCTAATTCTTAGTTTTAATCACTCTTATCTGGCGATATTTTTACTAGAAAGTATTAATATCTATTAACGTTAGCAAATATTTATAAAGTAATAGCTTTAGCATCTAGCCTAAGGATAAGATGACTTAGATTATTAAGAGCATAAGCTAGCAAGCCATTAGAGAAAAGGTGAACATGCAGTTATAAAGACAGATCTTAGTAGGTATTATTATCAAAAAGTTTAGTAGACTAACGTATAAAGTAGACTTAGATCTTCCTAAGGATGAAGATGACAACCTTAGTAGCACCTTTATCTTGAATAGTTTTAGCAGGGCTATAGCTGACGTTTTCTATTATTAAGTAGCTTATAGCGTATAGACTAGAAATCATGCTTATAAGAGGACTATTAATTTTAATTTAGGGTTAACTAATACTAGACTACAAGAATATTTTTGTGCTAATTAAATATAGTATTAACTTTGTTAATTACAACTAACTACTAATCCTAGTATTACTAGGTACTACAGACAGGCCTTCTTATTAAATTCTCTACTGATTAAACGAGTCATACTTTAGTAATAACCTCATTATTACTATTATTACTAGGGCAAGCAGACCGTACTTAAAATATTATAATAGCTTTATCCCTAAATAAAGCCAGCTTAGTTTAAGACTAAGAAGCAGGCTTAATTAATTAGCAGTATTATAACAGGCTATATAGAAGTTATTAGTATCTTAGGAACTAGCAAAGAAAAGAGCCTATTATTTATGCTGCTAGTATGTTTGCTACATACTACTATTATAGTAGTAATAGTACTGTTAGTTGCCTTAAAGACTAATATTATCTACTATTATCTTAAGTTAAACATTACTTATTCCATCTGGAATTAGCACGCTAACCTATAGTAATATATAGGGTGCTTATTATTATTTATTACTATTAAGGAGGCAGTTTTCTGTCGCTTTCAAACCTTTCTAGGCTAACTAGATACTAGTGAAAGCTTGGATTAACTAGTCTTTAATAAGAGCCACCTAATCCTGACTGCATCTCACTACTAACCTAAAATAACTTTAGTAAAGGAGTTACAAGAGTATTATTATTAGGTCGTCTTTCTGACAGCTACCTTTCCCTTATTGATATAGGCCTAATTTGAACAACGTCTCTTGCTAACTTAGCCTTATATTATTTGATCTTATACCTTTTAAAGTAACCTTTACTACCACGTCTAACATAGCAGTCGCCTAAGAGACTTCCTTAAGTACATAACCTAAGGTATCCGGACTGCCTTATAACATCTTAAGGAGGAAGCTACTGCCTAAGTGATCATTTACGCCTAGAGCCGGGGCGAGGCTAATCAGGTCAGCTAGCGTCTGTTGTATCCTATATACTACTCCGATTCCGATAGCAGTAAAGAGAAAGAAGAGGCTTTTAAACAGTAGCAACAAGAGATAAGCAGGGTAATTATAGCGATCAGTATCTTTAGTATAAGTATTAATTACTCTTATATATAAGTGGTAATCTACATAGGAGCTCCTTAGGACATAATTAGTTTTGCTTAAAAGGTCAGGCGTCTAAGGCATAATAAGCAAGGGGGAACTAATTAGGTTGTGTTGCCGTATTACTAGTAATTTAATATATTACTCTCTTGCATAGAGCCCAAATTTCAGATATTGCCTGAGCTAGTAATACAGACTTATCTAGGGCACTGCTGTTGCCTGACTACAGTATTAAGTTGTTTTTAAGATAGAGGTAAGTATATATAATATTATTCTTATAAGCAACGCTATTAGTAGTATACCTGATGTTAGCAGTTTGGCTGGCTAGAAAAAGGGCAGGACGCGGACTACATTATGTATTAGAATAGGGATAAAGAGAAGAGCACTAAAGAGACTTAAGGAACAGGGCCTAAGGGAGGAGAGATTAATAATAAGTTAGAAGAGACGAATAAGGGCAGTATTAGCTAGCTGGAAGAGGAGGTGTTAGCCGGGTTGACCTGGCTCTGGCTATATTAACAGGACAAAGAAGGAGGCTGAGATTAATTGATCTAACGACTTTGAACGCTGTAAGGACAGTACATGATCTGTTGGCTAGCTAGAGGAGGCAACGATGAGTGACATAAGCTAAAGGTGTATCAGAACTACATAAAGTGGAGGTTCTTTTAGGCTAAGCAAGAGGCGGTAAAGCGAGGGAAGAGAAAGGGAGGATAGTTAAAGGCCTATGTAGCATGCTACTAGTGTGATAATCTACAGGAGATCTATGTGTAACAAGGGCAAAAGGGGTGTGAGTTTCAGGATATAGTGTTGCTAGCTATATAAGGAATGTATTATATGCGTAATTAATAAGGTTTAATATTAAAGCAGATTAGTAGGGCCGACTAAGAAGTATACTTAGTAAAAGAGTAATAGATAGATTAGGTTAGAGAGGAATATAAGCTTTATAAGATGAGGGTATATCAAAAGGCGTAAATAGTAGACTAAGTATTAAGACATATATTAGAGGGTGTGAAAGAATGCTAAGTAGAGATCTATCTTTGTAACTGACTAGACCTAATTCTTAATTATGTTAAGAGA
>NW_006916107.1:0-52642 GCF_000464535.1 Endocarpon pusillum Z07020
GGCTATTTATTATATTAGTAATAATTAATCTCTTTTTAGTCTTTTAAATATGACTTAGTTTAAGATTATTTTATTTAATAACTTTATATTAATATAATTATTAGACAGAGAAAGAGGGATAAGAAAGGCTAAAGTAATAAGTATAGTTACTTATAAGGTTATTAAAGTAAATACTAGAGTTAAGAACGCTATAATAAGTGTAAAAGAGACAGTATAAAGGTTACTCTATAGCTTTAGCTTTTCTAGGTATATATTAACTCTGTAATCTAGGCCTGCATAATAGTAATAAAGGCTTAAATTATATTAATATTCTTGTTTAGCTTTGTATTTGTTAGAGGCTTTGCAAACTAAGTAATCTATGTCTATAGGGTTATAGAAAACAAGGGCAGGCGTAATAGGATAGGTAGGGGCCAAAACTAAGACAATTGAACTTATAAGCGGCTTTCATAACCTGATTATCTATTATAATAGTGCGGTACATAATAGGTTATCCTACTAAGTATACTCTTAAACAAAGGCTTTATATAATATGTCTCTAACATCAATTATAGCCAGCTTTTCTGTAAGTTCTTTAGATAATGCAAGTCAGAGCAGTCCCTTAAGATTATAGTCCTGAAATAGCGTTCTTCTAGCAGTCTGCTTAAACTCTGAGTAGAATTTAGAGAAGGGTTAGTACGTTTGCCTTATCTTTACAAGATAGCAGATAATAAAGTACTCCGGGTTAGCATTACTAAAGTTAAGCTTTAGTTCTTTGATTAGATCTACCTAATCTGGATAGATCCCTTTGTTAACATTATCTAGAGTAACGTCTAAGGCATAATCTATAAGTTAAGAGAATATATAATAAATATATAACATAAGTATAAGGTATCTATTAGTATTAACTCTGAATTTTGAAGTAAGGCTTACTTTAAACCTCTTTAGGTCTTTATAAGTATTAGGCCCTAGGCTACTAAATATAAGAACGTCTATAGTCTTTTCTGACTTTGTAAATATATACTAGAGTTATTAATTTTATTACAGAATTATAGTTATTACTAATAAAGTCTAGGTTATTAGGCCTTAAGTTAGATCTTAGGCTAGGTGCTTAAAGGGCTAGGGAGTATAAATTAGAGCCAGACTATACATAAGGATAGGTATATAAGAGGATTCTTATAGATTAACTATGTTATTATTAAGACATATTTAGGCGTTAGCTATAGCTTCTGCAGATAAAAAGGACTTAAAGAAGATCTCAGACTCTTCTAAGAAGGAAAGGACGTAGAACAGGATAAAAAAAGAAGAGATAGTGGTTTTTTTACTGCCTAGACTAAGTAACTAGGAACAATAACAAAGGGAAAGTAGATTAAGGCAGACCTAAGAACCAGAAGATAAAAATAAGTAGGACGCTTTATAATGTCAGGAAAGCTATAATTGGGCCTAATATATAAGATGAAGCGTGAAGAAAAGAAAACGAAAGTAGGAACACAACACTTTATATATATATCTATGCCCCTTATTTTGCTAAGGCTAGGTATAGACAACTATAGGTACCTGTTATTAGTGATAGCTAGAATAGCAGCAGGGAGCTAGGTCTGAGATAAGCTCTATAAGCCATGATTAATGCTACAAGGAATATAATCCTTAACGTAAGTTGCAGGAGGATTTGTAATATAAATTATCTTAGAAGAAGATATTATTATTATATATCAGAATCTTGCCTAAGAAGATTCTTATTAAGTAACTTACTAATAATTCTTATCTAGGGTTAAAAGGTCTCTCATAATTATATTAGCTAATTATTTAATAAAGAATAATAAATTATATTACTAATAATACTTATAGATTCCTAAAAATAAAGAACTAAGACTTTACTATATTAATAAATATTATAAATAGCTAATAACTAGTTACCTAGACTTTATAAAGACTTATAAGATCCTATAATAATAATTCTATTAGCTAAAGATAATAGATTTAGTAAAGAAATAGCTAGCCAAATGTCTTATATATTATTGTATAAAATCTTCTTATAAACGCTAAGATTAATTATAGGCATTAGAGCCACTTAAGAAATAGTAGTAATATCTAGCTATAGATTTTATTATAGACTTCCTTAAATCTAATAGCATTTTCCTTAATACTATAAGCATTTAGGTCTTAATAAACTAATTAACTAAGGAGAGACACCTAGCACTCTGCTATAATATAAAAATAGAATATCTAGTCAGGATATTTATTTATTTTATTATTTATAGTTATAGCCTCCTTAAGTTAATAATATCTGATAGAGATCTATAGTTTATTAGTAAATTCTAGAATAATGTGGTCCTGGCCTAGGGCTGGTCTATGCGAGGGATATATACAATTAAGAGTAGTTATAACTTTTAATAACAAACAAGAACAAACGTAAGGAAACCTTTCTAGGGAAAAAACCTTACCGCTAGTAAGTAGACGAGTTCTTTAGGGCGCTTTGACAGTGTGCACAGAGCTCTGTAGCTGCAGTATAGTTAGGCGCAAAGTTGTTCAGCCGCAAACGAGAACTAAGGAAGGGCCCTAGTCTTTATTAGCCAAAGCGTTACTATCTTAAGGGCCTTTGGATCGTCAAGGAGACAACAGTAGTCTGTTGTGCTAGCAGCGGTAAGCATTTTGTGTTTGTCTGAGAGCAGCAGGCAGTCTATAACCATATGTTAGGCAGTCTGTCTTCTCTAACCGTACTCGCAGGATGATGAGAGGATGTCTGAAACGTTCTGTTTAAAGAGGAAGTCTACAAAGCTAACAACCTTATTATATTATTTAACTAATATAATGCAGAGTCCGCATCCTCTTATAAGGTCTCTGCTACGCTTTCCTGTATGTTCTAAACTCACCTTATCTTTGTAATAGAAACTCTTGTCTTTAAAGCATACTTCAGGGTTTAGGTAACCTAAGTCCTAGCTTATACTCTAGTTATAGTTTACTCTATAAGCATATAATACTAGCAGTCAGCTAGAACAATATCGCTTTAACTCGTATATAGAATGTATAGTTGTCACAGGCTCCTAGTATAAGTGAGATAGCTAATCTAGACTCTTTATATACTAATATATATATTCTGTCCTCTTAGGCTACATAGATAGTCTCCTTAGTGGCTGCTATTATATATTACGTCTTATATCAAACCTAAAGATTATTTGCTTCGCGTTATCTATAGAAGTCTCCTTTATATAGACTGACTATGTTTTGTAGGCGATTCACATTATATACACAAGCCAGCTATATATGTGTCCTCGCCTACTAATTAAACTTGTGTCCTTAACGACTTAACAGATGCTGCTATACCGCTTTGTTACCCTTATATGTTAGCTTTTCTGTGTCTCTAAAAAAGGTGCCTATGGCTGCGTACTTAACAAGGTTTCTTTGGCCTTAATAAGGTTCTTTATATAGGCGCTTCACATTATAACTTATTCTAAGTTCCTCTTATTTATAGACTACTTATATTTCTATAGAGCAGAGTACTCTAAAGTATGCCTGTGTCTTGTAGTCACCTGTGGCTACGCTTTAACAAGGGTCCGGAGGTATTAATAAGGTCTTTTTTATATAGGAGGCTCTGAGCCTTAATAAGGTTCTGCCAAATATTAGTAATTCGTCTGTACTAAAGGATTTCCCTCTCCTTGCTGTATAGCGCTGCTTACTTACACACGCTGTACAAACCTAGAAGGGGACAAGACAAGGGTGTCCTATCTCTTAGATAGAATGATATCACATCCATAGAACGATATCACATCCACAGCCTGTAAGAGCTGCTTCGGGTCTGAGTACGAGTCAGATACCCAAGAGTCGGGTGGTTTTCAAAAGCCAGTGTCCCCTGATTTGCGGTCGCAGCTTAACGTGTGCTGGCACACGCGTTTTGTGTACGAGGCCGTGGATTTCGCTTGGTTTCCTCGCACAAGACGACGCTGTAACGCGTAGCGCTCTTATACAAGTACTTACGCTAGATATTACAAGAAGATAGAAATCTATATCCTAGCTGCTTGAACAATAAGCAGCTGCTTAATACAAGCTTATTAAGGGCACTATATATAAGATAACTAAGCTAAATAAATTATATTAATTAAATTTATTATAAATAATTATAAATTAAAATTTATAAGTATATTTTTATTCTTTATTAATAAAGGCTTTAATTTTAAAATAAGCTTTAATTAAGCTAAGACCTTTCTTAATTTTTATATAAAAGATATCTTAATATTTATAAAAGAACTCTTAAATTATTACTATATAAAACTAGTTTAAAGCTAAGCAAAAACTATAAATATAACATTATCTAGGCAACGAGATAAAAGCATAGCAAGCTTAGAAGCGTTGTTTTAATAGATTTTCTGAGCATTAGTAATACGCTCTATAAAGATACGCGCCGATTTCTTATTCTGGCGGCTTGTAGGCTTGAAAAGATAGACCTCGGTAGGCTTTAGGGTATCTGCCTTCTCTTTCGGAGTTCCTAGCTTTTCTATAAGTCGACTTATAGACTCCTCATGCCTAGTATAGTTAATATATAATAACGCCAAAACTAAGCTCTTTTGACGTATTAAGAAATATATATAAGATCTTTGTAGGATTAAAATAGCGTAGGATATCTGCAGCTTTAGTAAATACACTCTTAAGGTTCTAAAACGTAGTTATATGCTTACTCTTTTAAAGCTCTCCGAATTCCTTTGCTTTATAGCCTTTTCTTTCTTGCAGCTTCTCTAGTAGAAATCTCTTCTCTCTGCAGCAAGTCAAAGAAACCACAGCTAATTATGAATGCCCACAGATGTCCATAATCACCTAGAAATGCTCAAGAAGATTCACAAGAGCCTAACTGTCATAAGACCACCATGAAAATCCCTGCCCCACTACAGCACCACAAGGACCTACGCTTGCAGGAGCTCACACATAGAGAGGGGGTGATGTTACGAATCCTCCCGCGACCTACGCCAAGGACCATATTCCCTGTGGCACTGACCATGGCTCACAGAGCTCATCTCAGACCCAGCTCCCCGCCGCTATTCTAGCCATCACTGACGACAGGTACCCACAGTTGTCTGTACCTGGCCTCAGCGAGATAAGGGGCACGGACATGTATATAGAGTATATAATTAGGCCCAACTATAGCTCTCCTGACAGTATTGGCCTTTAGCAATTTAGCAGACGAGTTGTCAAGGATCATCAGAGGGCTCGAATGACCTTAATTTGATCATTATATAGCCTTAATTTAGAGAAAAAGATGTCCAAAATAACACAATTTCATTGGATATTAGATGTCTAGCTGCATACTTCTATCATGCAAGGTAGATCATATCACGATTAGGCTCAAACGTCACTTTCTGAGGGCCTCTTCCTGTTGAGTAGTACTTGACCATACGAAGGTTTGAACGCTGCTCTAGCTTCTATTTCCTTCCCTAGCAATCCAAATAGACAATATGATCTTTGATTGTCTATAGCTTGTCATCAAGTGAATATGATGTCTATTGATTATGTTCTACTCGAGTTTCCAGCATGCATTATTGGGACCATTTCTTATCACCAACATGACAAAATAATCTGACACGCTAGATATAAGCTCCTTGGAGTTTTTACGTAGTAAAGTCGTAGCACGTCACCTTAAGAGGAGAAACTAATGCTTGATGGAGCAATTTAGTCTGGACCAAGAGACGGTGCGCAGAATGTGCTGGTTACTAACTGTTGGACCGGAGGACCAAAGTGACAGCGGCCCTTAGAGGACCGTAAACTAGCTTACTACAGGCCTAATTTTTGTACTACCCCTTCCCCCCCCAAGTCAAAGTATCTTACAAACACCTTTTTACATACATATCCCTGTCAGCATCCCTGTCGCTATTCTGCGTGAATTTTGCTCATCCTGCAAAGACTGGATTGGATGAAAAATTGGATAAAAGTCTATGGAGATACCCTACACAAGTACGATGAGCTACAAGCGGCTGTTGATGCTGCATGTGATGCTGTGACTTCTGACTATCTTAAGGAGCTGCTTCAGTCAATACGGGCGAGATGGTAGGCAGTTGAAAATGTTAATGGAAAATAAAAACTGATTTTAGCGACTAGTCCTATTTGAGCTATTCGTGGGCGTTTATACTCAATTCTACAAGATACATTTTGTACGGATAATAATGTTTTCAGCAGGGAGGTACCAAAAATTAGGCCTGTAGCCGTAGTATGTCTGACACTAAGTTGTTCTTTCATAGAAATGGGGCAAAACTAACCCTTTATGAAGTACTTACAACAAGGGCGATGGTCTGGTGTGGTATTAGCAACTAGCCATCCTTTTCATGCTTCTTCCTTTCAGTGATACTAGTTCCTGTCTAGTGCATATTTGTGTCTGCCTCACTTTTCTGGATAACATGCTAGCTTCATGCAGATATCTGGGTTGTTCAAATCTTTCATTGCAACTGTCTACTTCACTTTCTACCACCGAGCTAACTCGGAAGACGACAATTCCAATTTCCTCGACTGTGAAACTATCCACCTTTCTGTCGTAAAATTTGACAATTTTTTCATTGGTTGATAGAGCCGCTAGTGTTTACTTGAACAACCGCCACCAAATGAGAGGTATCTGTCAGAACTTAATGTCACTTTGAGTAAACACTAGCGGCTCTATCAACCAATGAATAAAATTGTCAAATTTTACGACAGAAAAGTAGATATGGCCTTTTGCAAACCGTGGGTACTCACTCGTACACCGGGGAGATTTGAATGATAAAGATTGAAGTTCTTCCTGTCTCAGATACTACCGCAGGTAGAGAGTTTATAGTTTACTGCGCTTCAATATTTTGATCATCCATGAGATTTTTCCCTTCTCTATAAGAGAAATTGCTTTATTCCGGAGTTGACGACATCTCCCATTTTCAACCAGAGTCGTCAACCCATACTCTTCCCAGACACTGCTGATTTCAGAATGATCGGTGCTGGTGGTTGTGCCATAAAATTATTTTGGCCTCAAGTCCTGAAGGAATATTACCCTCTCGTTACCAAGCTCTCTGCTGATGAGAAAGTCCCAAGCACAGACCTTCAATCAATGTCCTGCCAGGTAGTAGATCAATGTGGACCTGGAATGAAACTTCACAACACCTCAGAGGCTGACATCGCGCCGGCTGCTACCGTTACCGCCCACGTTTGTCAAGAATACCACGAGAACAGCGCAATATCTGTGAAGCGTTAGCGGATATTCTTTCTACATAAGCTATTTCTCAATCGCTGGCTTACGCAGCGGCGGCAGCAAGTATCTCATGCCTCTTAGCTCTTGTGAAAAGCGACAGGCATGCCGAGAACGAAAGCGTGAAGATGAGCAGAATGCCAATGCAGACTGTATATGACTGCGGCGACTCCACACCGTTGGTCAGGCGGTACAGGAGATATATGGGGATAATCAGAAGTGCAAGAATCACGGTCACAATGATGGCAACGACAAAACGCTCAATACGGTCGTGAGTGTAATACATCTCGTTGCCGTCGGTTTTTTGCCTCGTTTCCTGTAACATGTATCATTGGTTGAATATCTTTCTGGTGTCTGATATCCTTACTTTCGAGCGAAAGAAGTTCTGGCTAAGCATTAATCGCGGGCAGGCGAATCACACAAGGACTTGACATACCTGAATGGTTCGGCATCGCGAGAACCGCAAAAACTTCTCCACAGAGCAGTCTAGCCACGCATGTTCGCGGCCTGGACGCAATGTGATGAGGTCATCTTTGCGATAGCAGAATTCCTCTTCTGTTGGTACTAGTGGGTGTCTGTTGTTCACAAAGTTCTCCACGCTTTTATACTCGCCAGAAGACGGGCGGTTACAATGCGTGAGTGACTGAGCAGCCTGAAGAAGGGATGCTGCTCAACTGGGTCAATCCTATGATACGATATTCTCATAGTACAGCCCGTACCGTACGCACGGAATGCACGATCAATCCTTCGCATGAGGTTGCGCCGCGGTTTGTGCTGTTCATGATTATAGTTCTCCATGGTTGTCAGTTGTCTTGGCCTTTTTTCGGCGTCATCCAAGTCCAATCTGTCGAGTTCGTCTTCGAGTTGCCGCAGGTGTTCTTGCTTCTCAAGAAGAAGCCTAGATTGCAGATAACCAATCGGCGATAAACCATGAAATTCTCGTCACTATCTAGGAAAGCTCCTAGTCGCGGATATCCATCTGGACAATCTTGAACTGACGAAACTTAGTAGGTACTTTCTGTAGACGACGACCTTGCGCTCACGTCGCCTCACAACCGGTTGCCGACCATCCTCATCATCTTCTCGTTCTTCAGCTGAGTTATCACGGCGACCGAGTCTTAGTTCCCACCACCATCGGGTTTTTGGTTTGTCTTCTTCGTCGTTGTGGTTTGCTACTCAATTCAGCAGACACGTTGAGGTTAGTTTGGTGATAATCTAACCAGCAGGCTTGCTTCGTTGCCATAGTCTTACAAGACTCGAAGGGATTGATTTCGGTGAAATTGGTGTACCATCCGTTGAGTGTGTTGATGTGCAGGCAGTGCTTGCTCTCTCAATTCCATTTTCAATATCTTCTGAGCTGTGATTTACCACCATTTTCTCCTACTATCCTTTAGCAGCTTAACAAGCTTGGACTGAGCAATGCGATTTTGATAGGGAACTGATAAATCAGCATGCTATACCTTGGGAAGAACTCCCTTCTTTATCTATAATGATCCTATGCAAGGCATAATCTCCCAGCCTTTCGGCCTTCCTCATACATGATTGAGCAATCATGTAAAAAGAACAGATGGAGGGATGGATTCGATAAAATCTGCAGCCCGATCATGCTATAGCTGCAACCAGGCTGATTAGGCTGCAGGGCCTCACCACAGGAATTGAGGGGTGGCCCCAGGCATGTGTCCATGTGTTACTATTGTTACACAGGAAAGATAAGGGCGGATGCAGCTCACCCAGCTCTACCAACACCCTCACTTAGATATCGTGCTTGGGACCCTTTTTGGCCATTGACACCTTCTTCTGCGAGTACCAAGCCCCGTTATCGTAGTACAGGAGATCTTCCTTTGATGATTTGAGCTGCAACCACCACTTCTTGTCCTTAAGTCTCTCATTGCGACATGCAACTTGACTGTGCCTCGTGGTGTACCCTTAAGAAAGACGTCATCACCCACGAGCTTTTCTTGTTTCTCCTGCGAATTGGCGCGAGTCAGCAAGAGGGAGCCAGTAAACAAGCGGCAACGCGATTTACTGCTGCCGCTTTAGCCCCAAGGTCAGAAACTTCTGACCGTCCCGGTGGTTCAGGTGATCCCTCGATCTGTGCAGGAGGATCAGAAGGAATCCGAAACGTCGAGTACGACTCAACATACCCATGTTTCCTCTACCTCCATTGGGTTCTGCATTCTCCACTGATGGTATTATATCGATAGCCCAAGGCGTTCTTGGAGCTCGTAACAAAAGCGTTGTAGCCAGCCGCGAGAGGTCAAGATGAACAGCGACTAGGCAAAGCTTTAAATGCTAGGTGAGGTGGCAAAGAGTCTCTGACTCATGATTTCGGACCCCATGCGATCCCGGCGAGAGGCGGCGGCGGCAGCAGCAGTGTAGTGGTGTCAGCCCTGGCTGCCTTGTTGCTCTCTACTATCAGTTACCAATCACACAAGATACTTGCACTGCCAAATCCGCCGCCTTGCATGCGAAGGTGAATGAAAAGCGTCTGTAGTGGATGCAAGTATGTGACCAAAATAGATAAATATGGCACGCCAAAACTTGCCAACCATTCTGCTCGGGAAGGGCTTCAATCGCATGCTATATGCAATCTCTTAGAACGTGCAGGGTAGCCAGCTACCGGCGGATCTGGTACATCGAGCTCATCGGATCCCCGTTCGAATGACTACTAGTGGGTACCGCTTTCTCATTGTCATTAAGGGCATTTCTGCGAACTTCAGCTGTACCCCTCTGAGCTTCCTCTTCTTTAAAGGTTTCATGAGGTGAAAGTATCCGAAGCTTTTTCTTGAGTGTCTTGTTCTGCCATCGCGCCGCAAATTCACGGACCAGGCGGGGAAACTCAGCTCTGGCATGCTCTTTAGGGTACAACCCCTGCCATAAAATCTGGCGTGCGCAAAAGCGATCTGTGAGAATCAATTCCCGAAGACTCCCGCACATTCGTTTGATATCCTCATCATTCGGCGCATCAGGGAGCAAGAATTGTAGGTTTAGGCAGTATTTGAAAATCTCGGAGGCCTCTTCATGTCTGCCTTGTGCATTGGCCCTAGGCTTCTCTTCGCCCAAGTCCATGGGCTCGAGGATAAGCTTGCGCACACAATGAGGCCCGCGCCCATTCATACAGGGCACCTGACCTTGCAGGTGGAAGTGTGGTGCTTCCAATATCTTTTCTAGCAGCTCATTCGACATGAAGCGCGCATGCTCGTCTGCGAGTTGTTCTAGTGCCCAGATTAGGGCTGAGGTGAAGGACTCTTTGCCAGGAAGCGGTGTCGTTCCATCTGGACCTGTTGCGCCAAGGAACTCGAATATGCGGTCTGAACATGCTGGTTTCTGCCGCATATTCAAAAGTCGGCCAGCATGACAGCAGTCAAATATAAGAAATATGTCTGGACGCGAGGCAGTGTGGATGAGATTTTCAGCTTCTTGCCAGACAATGTGGTTCAAGCGGTCCGAGATTTCATCTGGTGCTGATGAGTTCCCGCTACGCATATCGATCAGAATCTTGGACATCTAATAAAGGTCGATCAAGAATGTGATGCTTACTTTGCAAGCAGTAGGCGACCTGTGCCTCGATCAGGGGTGCCATGACCTGCATAATATATTATCAATAGGGTATTCTCCTCATCTTCCTCATAGACCCAGTTTGCGAGGTGCATGTTGATCTGCAGCTGTGCTTTCTTCTGAGTGTTGAGCTTTCTTTCCGTGACGCGGAATTTGTATCTTTGGTCAAGAACGCGACCGAGCCGATCCACCTGTGGTTATTAACATCAGAACCAAAGCACAAAGTTCCAGAGCGGGAGACAGACCTCTGCTTGAGCATCGAACGAGTCTGTGCCCTCTTTCTCCCAGTGGATCAGGAGGACAGACACCTTTCTGTATCTTCTCTGTAAGTCGACATCTTTCATATGCTTCTCCCACTGTAGCTGCCTCTGAATATTAACAGATTCGAGATTTCTGCGGACTTCGGGGTCCAACCCTCTCTCTTCCACAGGCGAATCTGTTAAAAGAATATGGTTGTCGAACGATGGCCCCTCAGAGCGTGAGGAGGGGCCAAGCGATGGTGTGGGAGGCATCAGAGAGAACATTGTTAAACAAGATATATCCCAGAGCAACGTAGAGATCAAAGCCCAGGGCCAGAAGATTGCAAGAGAAATGGACACGGCGATTGATATAAATTAAATTTTATGTTTGCAGACTCAAAAGCCTTCATCGCCACACACTCTGAAAAGGAGCATCAATCCATTCAGTCCGCGCGCTTATCAAAAAGGCAACAGGAAGGCCATGTGGTTTTGAGAGAAAATGCTGAATTAGAAACTGAAAGGCTTGCTGATTGCATCCTTTAAGATAAGCCCCGCCTGTCAGGAAGGATTCATCAATCAAATGTGGTTCGGAATCCATCAGCGCTGTCCTTTTGGCGGAGTGGGGGCCTTGAAACTGGGCGCGAAGTCCCCTACAGCGCAATACTTGATACTGTTTCTATTGATCAGTTGTAGGCTGTTCAGCATTTGCAGTATGTTCGGCATGTGCAGGCTACTGTAGGTTAATGACCAGTTTCAGATATAGTGGAGGCTGAGCAAGCAAATCCCACCAGCTGTCCGCATTTCAGGGGAAAATCGCCTGGCAACGAGTTCATAACTAAATACTAAAAGAGGGTCCAGTCACGCAACATTCTCAACCAACAGGATTGTTTAGATTTTAAATGTCCTCATCTACCTCAAAAGCCATCCAAATTTTCCTAATTATATCTTGAAATGATCGTTTCGTCCTTCCTAAGTGACGGATATATTTATAGTCTCTCTACTATTGTACTACTCGACAATATTAAAAGTGATGATTTTGTAATTCTTTAACCCGAAATTAAGTCCAGTTGAAGGATCTAGACAAGTTCTAAGTACTGTGTTGCGTTTGATGCACCATTGTATTTGACCAGACCCTCCGCTACTATTTAGTTATGAATTATACCCCACCTGCAACTTGACAAGGTATGTAATCGCGAAGAGCTTGGCTCAGTAGAGTTAAGATTCATGCCCCCCGCACGGTCACAGTATGATTGCCCGTTTTTACCCATAACCTCGGTTCAAAGTGTTTACCTGAACTAAGTAACCAAGTTTTGCGATATAGAATCTGCCCTTTGGAAAGCGGTACTTTTGGCACAACATTCTTATCTCCAACTATACATTATCAACCAGAAAAATCCAACCATGGTCTTTTATCCGCCAACGTGGGCTTCTAAGCTGCCAATTGATCCTCCCGATACTATTCCTATTTGCGACTTTGTCCTCGACGAGCGGTATGGCAGACTCCCTTTCAATAGATCGCTCGATCCGTATACCTGCGGTGTCTCAGGCAAATCATACACAGCTGGAGAGCAGAAACAGAGAACAGAATCACTGGCGCGCGGATTGGCGAAAGAGCTTGGATGGAATGTTAACCAAGGCACGGAGTTCGACAAGGTTGCGGGGGTTTTTGCGTTCAATACGGTGAATATACTCGCATTATACCAGCAAAGGAATTGAGGCACATAATGCTAACCGTATTGTTAGATTGATATTATGACATTGAATTGGGCAATACATAGATTGAATGGCATTTCGTCTCCGGCCAATGCTGCGTACTCTGTGGAGGAACTGATGCACCAATTGAAGGACTGTGGAGCCACAGCACTATTCACCTGCCTGCCTCTACTACCAGTGGCCCTGGATGCCGCATCAAAAGCTGGAATACCCAAGAAACGTATATACATATGTGAGCTCCCAGAACAAGCTCAAGGCGGACTCAAGGCGGACGATGAGTTCAAGACCTTGGGCCAATTGATAAAGGATGGTTCATCCTTACCAGCGCTCGAGCCGATCAAGTGGGGAGCAGGGCAAGGAGCAAGACAAACCGCCTTCCTCTGCTACTCGAGTGGCACTTCTGGTTTACCGGTAAACTTCCCAGAGAGTTTCCACGAGATTACCCGGGCTAACTTGTATGTTGGTTCTAGAAAGGGGTGATGATATCCCACAGAAATGTGATAGCCAACACGCTTCAGATCTACAACTATGATAAGCCAGCTCGAGACTCCATACGCAAGGACTACCAGGATGTGGCATTAGGTCTTCTCCCTCAGTCACATATCTATGCTCTTGTCGTCATCAGTCACTGTTCCACATACCGTGGTGACCAAGTCGTGGTGCTACCCAAGTTCGACATACAACAGTATCTCAATAGTATTGCCACCTACAAGATCAATACACTTTACATCGTTCCTCCTATCATGATTGCTATGGCCAAAAACAAACCCATTCTCGACAGGTTTAACCTAAGCTCCGTACGAACTATATTCACGGGCGCAGCACCTCTGGGGGCGGAGGTGGCTCACTTGTTGCAGAAGCAATATCCCAAATGGGTGATTCGACAGGGTTATGGGCTAACGGAGACGTGCACCGTGGTTTCCTCCACAAGTCCGGATGATGTGTGGTTTGGCAGCTCCGGCTCCATACTGTGTGGCATTGAATGTAGGCTAGTGACACTTGGGGGCGAAGAAGTTACTGGTTACGATCAACCAGGTGAGCTGCTGGTCAAATCACCGAGCGTGGTTTTGGGGTATCTCAAGAATGAACAAGCAACCAAAGAGACATTTGTCGAGGATGGCCAAGGTGGACGATGGATGAGGACAGGCGATGAAGCTGTAGTCAAGCAGAGCCCAAAGGGCCATGAACATATCTGGATCGTGGACAGGATCAAGGAATTGATCAAAGTGAACGTATGTTCGTTGAGCATATCTTGGATCATCAAACTGACTGCAATGATTCCAGGGACTACAAGTCGCACCCGCTGAACTCGAAGCACATCTGCTCACGCATCCGGCGGTGGCTGACTGTGCAGTAATCGCAACACCAGATGAGGCAGCCGGCGAGGTCCCCAAGGCTTATGTGGTCAAGTCGCAATTGGTGGGTCTGGAAGAGAACGACCGAATGGTAATGCGTGATATTCAGAAGCATGTCGAGAACACCAAGGCACGCCATAAGTGGCTCAAAGGTGGAGTTGAGTTCATTGACATGATACCAAAGAGTCCCAGTGGCAAGATTCTGCGGAGATTATTAAGAGATAAAGACAGAGAGTCGAGGAGACAGAAAGGCGCGAAGCTCTAAGAGTGGTATTCTGATGGTTAGAACCAGGTGTGTATCTAAAATACATAAATACTGTATATCTAAAATACATAGATACTGTATATCTAAAATACATAGATACTGTATATCTGTCGCAAGAGTTAAATAGTTTGACCTTGTTTTGCACCCGCAATTAGCAACACACGATGCCCAATGAATCCTACATCCTCTGCTTTGGGCCCACGCTCTCCGAGAATTTTGAGCATTGCAAGACCAGGTGCCATGTAGGGAGCATCCAATTGCTTGGACTGGACAGCTCGCAGCAGATGTTATTGACCTAATAAGCGCCCTACCAGGCAGTGTAGCAAGCCATAGCCTCCAACAGACAGCACGCAATGGGCTCTCAGCCCCATGCCCGCCATCATGATCGCCTCTGCTTGTGCAATCAAAATCATGATCATGTATGGTCAATCATTGCAATTCCAACCACAACTGCCAGAATCGGCAAGGTTGACACTGCACCCAAGATCGTCCGCTTTCCTCACTCTCCATTCCATCTGACGATTTCCGTACTTCATGGATAGTCCTCGCATGGAGGGCCACCTCGCAGGAATGCTTTTATTAGGAACGTGGTTGTTTTTATGCGTTGTTCGATATTGTGGAAGAAGAAGAAGAAGAAGAAGAAGAAGAAGGAAGGAAGTGCTGTTTGTGAAATCTTGATGGTGGCAATTCTTAGGCTTGGCATTGATGACATAAAAAACTGCAGTGCAATCTGCGCGTACTCTGTAAGGATGCATGTGACACTGCAGTCAGGCACCTGCACGTGTCTGGTGTCCACAAATGACGTTGCTGCTGAAATGGTCAATTGGTACTCGGTTTTAGGTAGCCACTACTATCCATACCCACAAACGGATTGTGACATTTGTCAAAGCTCAAGCACCGGCGGGCAGTTCTGATGGCTTATGACGTTCGGTTAATTCACGTTAATTCACGTTATCGGTCCTTCATCTGAAGCCTGATTAATCCCATCCCCCCGAATATGGCGAGAGTGCCTGTTGTTGGCCGTCTTTTCTGGTAGGTTACTCTTGGAGTGTGGCAGTCCGGTCAAAGCTTCCAGTCTGGAGAGCACCAGCATGCCTTGAGATATGTTGAATTGTTTTGAGAGAGAGCTACCCGGAGACTCCTCTTAACTTGAATGATTGCTGATTGCCATATCGATAATGGGCAGGCGAGAGTATCTCGCTCTCCTGGGCTCTTTGTTCCTTGTCTTCCTCGAAGTTCCTGTCCGCATAATCACACTGCTACTACGTACGAAAGAATGCCCCTATGCCTTTTCTTTGCTGACCATAGTCAGCACAACCCATCATCCGTTTCTGCTACAATCGATCAAAGAACCTCTTCAATCGTCTCTCTTCCCAAGATTCCATTCGAGCCAGGTCAGAGCGAAGTTCGATATCTCGCCCTATTGCCCATGCATCGGATTTTACCGACCTCTGTGCCTTATTTGGCTACCGTGCTGAGGAGCATGTCGTTCAGACGGCGGATGGCTACCTCCTTGGAATTCACCGCTTGCCCTACAAGAAGGGAGAAGAGCAGGAAGGCCACCTGGTCAACTCTGGTCAGAGATCGATAACAAAGCCTGTCGTGTATCTGCACCATGGATTACTCATGAATAGCGAGGTATGGGTGTGCATTACCGAAGAAGAGAGGTGTCTCCCCTTCGTCTTGGCCGAGCATGGCTATGATGTCTGGTTGGGGAACAACCGAGGAAATAAATACAGCAAGAAGTCGACCCGATTTTCGCCTTCCTCTGCCGACTTCTGGAACTTCTCAATGGATCAATTTGCCTTCCACGACATTCCTGACAGCATAGATTACATCCTCGCCACCACTTCTCAACCTTCACTCTCCTACATTGGCTTCAGCCAGGGTACTGCTCAGGCCTTTGCCACGCTTTCAATCCATCCTCCTCTAAATGAAAAGGTCAACCTTTTCATTGCTCTGGCACCTGCAATGTCCCCAGCTGGCCTGAGCAATGGTTTCGTTGACTCCCTTGTCAAAGCCTCACCCGATGTCCTTTTCCTCACGTTTGGCCGGAAATCCATACTCTCCTCTGCCACCTTTTGGCAGTCAATACTCTACCCACCCATCTTCGTCCGCGTGATCGACATTGCTCTCTGCTTCCTCTTTGCCTGGTCTTGTCGAAACATAACTCCGCATCAAAAACTCGCTGCATATCCCCATCTTTACAGCTTCACCAGCACAAAATCCGTGGTGCATTGGTTTCAGATAATTCGAAACAAGTCGTTCCAAATGTATGACGATGACTCTTCACGCGCCTTCAGCATTGGTGCCTCGGACCGGTATTACAAAGTGGCCAAATTCCCAACCAGAAATATCAAAACGCCTATCGTACTCGTCTATGGCGGTAGCGACTCCCTCGTTGATATCAAAGCCATGCTGCGCGAATTGCCCAAACACACAATGGCATTCGAAGTGAAGCATTTCGAACACCTTGACTTTCTCTGGGCCCAAGATGTCGACACGCTTGTCTTTCCACACGTCCTCAACGCATTGGGGTATTACTCTCAAAACGACACAAATAGCAGCAATGGTATGCCACGACTGCCAGGTCTTTCGTTCGCAAACGCAAACACAGCGAGGCTGAGAGCAGGAAGCTGGAGTGCCTCCGAAGACGAGCGAAGTCCTTCTGATTTTGACTGGGCAATGGATTCGCCGACGCGGATCGAGAACAGGAAGAGTGCGGCACGCGTGGCAAGAGAGCGACAATACATCTCAGCCACCAACAACTCGCCCCTGCGGCCAGACTCTCCCTTCGTTCCAGCCTGGGAGATCGGTAATCCACTCCCAAGGAAAGCTGTTGCGTGTAGTAGCAACGGCCACGGCCACAGCAGGGAGAAAGGAGATGCTCTCGGAACAGCTGTCCCCTCTAACACTGCTGTCACTGCTACTGCGGCTCCACCACCCCTCCCACCACGCATGCAAAAGCAGACTGTCGAATCCTGGAGGCCGAATACATCGCAGTCCGGCTCGGATTCCGAAAGCAGGAAGCCACCATGGAATGACAGCCTTCGATCAAGGAAGAAAACAAGAGACAGAGCAGGGTCCGGCTCCAGCCGGGAAACGGCAAGCAACAGTCCTGGGAGGGGCCCATTGGCAGCGAGGTTCGGCAATCATGGAATCAGGCTTGGGACCAGTCAGCCCAGTGTCAGTGTTGTAGGATCGGGTGGGATGGAGGTGGAGGATGAGGGTAAGTAAGGGATAATTTCACAAGTGGAACTGATGGGGGTATGAGTATGGGTATAGATGCATTTCACGCAAGCAGGTGTTAGGGAAGGAAAGATAGATGGCATTATGTCTTACTATTCGTGTATGACTATGTGAGTAAATAAGAACAATAGAATATCGATCACAGCATCTATTAGGCTTTCGTTTCTTCTCTCCAGTCAGACCTGCGCCATTGCACGTATGATGCCTAGCTGACACGCCCAATTTTCCCCACTCTACCATGTGAACATGGCCAGCACTTCAGACACGTGGCGCTCATCTAACATACTATTCATTTTTACGGTCATGATTCATATCCATAGTCTTCACCACGGGTCCCCGCCGCCAGCAGCAGCAGCAGCAGCAGCAAAAACCGGCCGATCACGTTAAGATATTTGCGTCATGCCTTTCTGCTGCTTTGCGCAAGATAATTCGTAAGTCAGGTAAACTCGGCTCGAAACACCAAGGCCAGGCCATCATCTCCCGCGGTGACGATTCTCGCACCATCGTCCGCGCCCTGCACGAAGCCTAAAACACCACCGCCCTCTCCGTCCCCCCTGTGACCCCTCCATTCCCTGACCAAGCCCTGCCCTTGCGCCTGCGCCTGCGCCGGGGCCTGCTCTCCCCCCTGCCGTCGGCCCTGCATCCCTGTCGCAGTCGTTGGGGTGGTGGTGGTGCTCTTGCCCCTCCCATCCCAGCGCCTAACCACGCCATCCATGCCGCAGCTCGTCAGGTAATGACCCCTCTCTTGCCCGCCCCCTGCTGCTGCGGCGGCGGCGCGACAAAGTCGACTTTGACGACCGCGAACCCGTCATGCGCATCCGCGATGTGGCGGCGCAGGGCGAAGCTGTGCGCGACGTCGAAGAGGGCGATGCTGCCGTCGACGCTGCCGGAGGCGAGGAGGATCAAGGGTGGGGAGGAGAAGGAGAGGGTTTCTATGCTGTCGGATTGGGAGTTGAGGGAGGCGAGGAGGGTGCCTGGGCTTGAGGAGGAGGGGGTGGTGGTGGTGGTGGTGGATGGGCCGGGCTTGCGTGCACCGGCACTGGGTTTGTTTTTGGGGCCGCCTGCGCCTCCAGCTCTGGTGGTCGGGGTTGAGGCTGAGGCGGTTGTCCCGACTCGTGGGAGGCCTATGATTCTGATGTTTCCTCCCGCGCCGCCGACTGCGGCAATTGTTCCGCCGGGGCTGATGGTCACGCAGTATAAGCCGCCTTCGACTGCGAAGCGTTGGTCTGTTGCGCTGAGGCTGATGATGGCTTGGCCGCTGTCCGAGCTCGTGATGCCAGCGTCAGCTGCCTCGCCCCAGATGTCGTAGACGTGGAAGCTCGAGTCTTCGGACACGGTGGCGAGGAGGTTGCCGTCCGGCGTCCAGGCTCCGGCGGTGCAGGATTCGGTATGTAGGTAGTAGGCTTGATTGATGGTGAGGGGGGAGGCGGTGTCGGCGGCGTCGACGGTGTAGACCCAGACGGAACCATCGTTGGCGCCGAAGGCGACGGTGTTGGGGTGTGCAGGGGAGGGACACGGGGATAGCCAGTTGATTTCCTGGACTTCGGAGGATTCGGAGAGGAAGGTGTAGCTTGGTGGTGATTCTGGGGTTGAAGAGGAAGACGCTGTAGAGGAGGTGAACCAGGCGCGGAGTTTACCGTCTAGACCTGCGGTCACGATGTATTGGCCCGAGGGTTGAGTGAAGGCGACGGCGTTGACTGAGTCGGTGTGGCCGTCTAGCTTTTGTAGGGGCGGTATGCTTTTGCGCTCCCCTTTGGGCTGCGGATCTGATTCGTAGCTGGTTGGGAGAAGGGGTCGGGGGTCATCGTTCTCTATGGAAGCGTCGAAGAGGTATGCGACATCATCGCCACCACCCGTGACAATGAGAGAGGGACGGAGAGGATGCTGCGCTATGCAGAAAATGCTGTCGGTGTGGCTGTCGAAATGGGCGGCGGAATCGTTCTGAAGTTGTATTTCTTCGTGTAGATCGTCTTCGGCGTCATCCTCATCTTCCATCGGGTGGTCATCGTCCTTTGCAATCTCCTCGGCGGCATCGTCCGCGTTGAGAAGCTCTTCATTGTCGTCTTCCTCCAGCGGAGCGTGTTGAGATGGGTTTGAGGCTGACATTGCGATGCAGGACTCTTTCTCTTTCTCTTTCCACAATGAGCTCTACCAGGAAGGTATTTACGCAGAAGAAGCAATGCTCATAGAGCAGATCTTTGCCTCGGCGTTCGAGTACACAAATCAATCCAGCACCAATCTCGCAGCTTAGAAATTCAAACCCTTCCCTGCCAGTTGCGTCAGCTGGGCAAACTAAGCAAATACGCCAAGATATATTCAGGGGCGGGATACTACGTAGTAAGTTAGTTAGGGGTCTTACCACTCCATCAGACTTCTCGTGATCCCCAAAACAGCAATTTCAAGAGCAAGTCATCAGAACTCGCTACCGATACAGAAATTCTATCAGAAACCGTGTTTAACTTAGTTGGCCCTCTGCCCATGGAGTGCAAAGAGCCTTGGAAGCAATGAATTCTTGGCCCCTAGCGATGGGAAGATGTTCTCATGTTGTGGGCTCGAGAACTGAAGTACATTGCCCTGAAGCTGAAGGGCAGGTGTATCTAACCAGCGAAAAAGCCTCTTGTGACTAACCGCAATCCTTTCTCTACTTAGCCAGGACTTCTTTTTCAGCTCTTTCGGCTTTAGCGGCTCATGGATCGACTCATAAATTGATGTCAACATAGTACAGGTTTCTCGATCGGACGATCGTGATGATCGATTTTGCAGGGAGCTACACAGTTCAAGACATAGATAGTGGAGCAGACTAAGCAGCTAACTCGCTGTAACATACGGTGGCCGTAGAAGTAGGTTGGCCTTGACCTTCAAGCATGGAGGTAGACAAACACCGCTCAGCCAACCAAAAAACAAGAGTTATATTTATGACTGCGAACACTTTCCCAACACCACCTCCTTAGCTCAATTGGATCAAACTATCACTCGGGGTAGAAGGCGTTTGAGCTACGGAAACGGACGATCAACTCACACCACCAGTTCGAATCTCAGCATGCTACCGGCCGGAAGCATTAATACTCTCCTCCAGTCCGACCAATCAAATTCACAACAAAAACAACTTGTAGGAACGATACGACTAAAGTAGAATCTATTCAGGTCAAACTACAACCGGGTAGAAGGCGGTAGATTCTCCTTTTGCCCTTTTTGCCCTTTTTGTCCCGATCGTTGTGGCTCCTGGCACGTATTAGGCTCTGAAGTGAATAAATAATAGTGGCCATGATTCCTGAATGCCAGCTACCTTCGATATATACACGCCCGTTTGGTCTCAACACTTTTTCTTCAAGTCACCACCCATCCTCGTAAATTTTTACATTCCCCTCCTCAATAACAACAGTCCCATGCTCTTCAGCCATATGATCGATCACCCATCTCAGTGTAGTTGAAGATACCTAGCATATCCAGCAAAACCTTATTGACAACCATAACCAAACTATATGACCATATCCATCTGCTTCTTCAATTCGCGTCTTGGGTCTCAAACCGGGTTTGAAAATCTCCTCGTAAATCTTTCATGACTGAAGGATGACAATCCTCCTCTCGGCAAGTCTCTATGCTCAGAGCAAGTCAAAGCCTCGTAACTTGGAGTCCACAGCCAGTATAGGACGGTTTATGACACACTGGACAGGTAAAGCCGGCACTCTCGGCGCAGACGCAGTAACTCCGGGATACGAAGCGGTCGGACACAAGTTGAGCATTTCGCTGGTTTTCGAACCTCCTGGTCTGATGATGGTTTTGACTAATGTTCGTAGACGATGGGATTATACGGCGTCGCTACCCTGGAAATCAGAAGATAGGCATGCACCCACCGTCCTCACTGAGGAACTGAAGTAGGGGGTCATGTCAAGTTTGAACTCCGTAAAGACGGATCTTCCAAAAATCCTGAGCACGGTCCATCCGAGCATTGAGACGGTGATTGTTCTCTGATTATTCCAGGGGATGGAATCGATATCGTTGTTGGAGGTATGATCCCTCCACGAGGATCTCGCGCTGCGTTGGTAGCCTCGGAAGGAGTAGAGTTTTCCGCTCAACCTTCATGTATCGCGGACTGTTAGACTCGTAGACTTCTAGATAATGTAGGCTCACTTACTATGATACAGACAGCTTTGACTCGATTTGTGATGTTTTCAGTAAACGCAGTAGAGAATGAGAGACTTAAATAGACTCCATTGACGAGTGGCAGATCTGCAGGCACCCCCCCCTTTTGGTATCCCAGCCGATGATTGCGGAATAGAGAAAGGACCGACTCAAGGCAGCCCGGCCAACGCGCAATGGTTGAGTGCGAACTGCGGTCTAAATGAGACGTATCCTTACCTTCGACGTCCCGCTCCGTTTCTGTTTCATCAAGATATTCTGTCCATGCTAGTCACGAAGTTTTAGCCACCAACGAGCAACAGGAGTAACCCGCACTCTGCTCGAGGCTGTCTCGGAGTCGAAATCCTATGGGAAAAGCTGGCCTGATTCTTCCTGGTTTGTGAGATATGTCTTTTCAAGTGCTCAATATATAGCTTCCTGCTTTGTCATAGCCTCGAGTTGTACCTAAGCTATCATACTGAGCTTATCGGTTGCAGAAAGTCCAGGGCAAGTCCCTATCCGAGCAGCTGACGATACCACTGACATTTTATCGAGGGTTATTGGATATAGGTGACACCCTTTCCTTCAGCCCTGAAGATTTCAAAGCATATTTCTTGGGGGAACAGGATCTTGGAAAGGCCATAGCTCCTTCGGACTGCCGTGTGCGCCAGTTGGTGTAGTCACCAGGCTTTCATTTCCTGAATATGCGCTAGCTGCTATCTTCTTCTGGAAGATATGACACTTGTATTTTGGTTGACGAGGATAAGCATCATATAGGATGTGACCGACGTATCAAGAGTCAGTAGCTACAGAAATGGTAGGTTTGTAAGTCACATCCTTCCTAGATATCGGTCTCGAGCGAAATGGGTAGCAGGTTTGAGTGGCGCATTGTGAAGGTATTATCGTAGTGGTGGTCGATGAATGCCATCTCCAATTGGAAACTTGGAACTGATCAGTATGCGGCGTAGGTGATTCGATATGTCACAAACATGTCGCGGACTCTCGCTGCGTTGCTCTCTTGCCGAACGCCAGCAAGATTGAACCCCTCAGGTACACATCAGCCTCAGCAACGCTATGACCACATCAAAGAGCTGGCTTCGGCCAACCATCCAACACAAACCAGTTTTCAATATCCCGTTGTTTCGCATGAGCGAGATCGGACCAGTGCTCACTTCGTCTTTGAGATAATTCATGCCGCCGCGGAAGTAGAGTCTGAGACCCACAATATCGTGCCGGACTTGAAGCATGCCTCGCATTTTGTCCTCTTATACCGCTAAACCTATCTCTCATTCCCTGCTGTTGGATCACGACTTGCTTGTTCGCAGGTATACGAAGAGACAAGGGTCAAAACGTTGAAGTTGCTGCTGCCTCAAAGTTCAGACGGCGTGCATAAGATTCAACGGCAGCACCCGGTCGTAGAAAGTTCTGGTGACTGCGTGGCCCGGCAAATTTTCAATCCCGCGGCAACATTCCTGACATTGCAGGGCCTGATGCTATCAATCGGCGATTGAGCGTTATCCATCCACGCGTGCAAAGCGCGCCGGCATGAAAACCAAGGACTGCTGAATTAATGAAATTTCGCGGCTGCAGGAGGGTCGTGCGTGCATAGGGCCAGTCTGATAATTCTGCAAGAGCACAGGCTTTGAGCCTTGATATATCACTCAATGATTGTAAATTTCGAACTTAGACGCCGCCATCTGTCCAACTAGGATGTGTTTACTGATACAGCCCTACCGGCAGTTACACACTTAGCCGCCAGGGATCGACTTTCAAGGCCAGAAGGAGAATTTTAAATGCGTATTGACTTCTCGTAACGAAGCTATGGCAGTTGGGTGGATACGATGCTGGAAGAGGGCGCACCAGCAACCATATTGCTTCACTCAATCGAGATGTGACTTGACGGACATGATGTCCGATAATTCCGCCGGCACAGACAGGTCAAGCATGCGTCAGGTTCCCAACGCTGTCAATGGTCATGGCTTCGAAAGGGTGAATGCTCGATGGAGTATGATTAGCCACCCCTTAGCCACATAGAAACAGCCTATCGTACTGATCCTTAGCTCGAGTGGCTGCGGATTTTTCATGCCGGATTCTGCTAGAGCTCCATGGTGTGCGCTCAACTAACCAGGGTAGTGGAACCGGGGAAGTGTGGACGTGAAAGCTAGAATCATGAAATGCAGCTGCATGATCGAATCAAAACGTTCCATGCTAGAAGAAAAAAAAACCCATGGAGGTGAAGGCTGAGCCTCCACTTTGCAATTCTCAGCTGTCATCGTCTGCACGTAAAGCGATCTTAGCAACCTCGTGGCTGCCACCAAGGTAGTCTACCAGTGCCTCTTCAGCCCAAGCGAAGCCGGTCGAAAAGGCTGCTCGCTAGCCGGACGACGTTGCCTATTAGGTATTGCATGTAGACTAAAGCATGCAACCCTCAATATGTGCCCAGATCTCGAGAAAGCTTCCGAGAGCATGGCAATGCCAACTGAGATTCAGCTTGATACTTCCATAACCGAGGATGACGGGAACCATTCAGGGTAGAAACCAGTATCATTGAACCAAGCAAGCACCCTGGGCATCTCCAGTCCATGCGGCAGAGCTCCGGGAAGTCTCGAAATCCGCGAATCTTGAGAGGCCGCTTGGCCGTCAGCTCCAGCATGTAAAACTCTGGTAGTGGAACCAGTAGGACGGAGAAGGCCTACCTCGGAAGTGACCTTAAACCGACAGGCGGCACCACTCATCCAATGCTGTGGATGATCTAAAAAGCCCTGGCTGATTTTTTAGTCCATTGGTTTAGACCTCCCCCGATGTCATTGCCAGTGCTCTTTCTTCTGCAAGCATCGTGGAAACGTCTTCGAAAGCCGAGAGCAGAGCTGGTATAGCTATAAAGATGGAGTGGCTACCCGACGCGGATGTAGTCGTAGTCTCTGCAGGTATTCGTCCCCAACCCAATTATGCCAAAGATGTGTTTGTGATCTGAGGTGGATATTTTTTCGGGCCAAAACCACCCACCACTACGTCTTCTCAACCGTGGGTCAGCTTGAAGCTTGGGTTCTGGTGCATTGGAAGATTTTCTATCATATTTCAGCTTCGCTACTGCATCAGGGTGACGGTGACAGTTATTGCTGCGAGATGCTGAGAGTTACATCTGTCCCTGGGCTTGGTTTGGAGCTCGTTCGATGCGTTTGAGTAGCTATTATACAAAAGTTGAACCCCAAGCACACGTCTACAGGGGCAGCAATAGCGGGAAGAAACGGAGCGTGCGGGTGAACGGCGTCTTTGCTCACAAGAATTGCCCCGGATTCCCGTCAAGATGAGCTTGCAACCCAGGTAAGAGAGACACTTCGTGCGCGAAGGAATCTGATGCTGATCTAGTATCTCAGACGTGAATATCACATCGTGGTTCTTGGCGCTGGTTTGTGCTTGTACTCATGCTACTCATGAATGAAAGCTGAATTGGTGGATAGGTGGCGTTGGGAAGAGCTGTCTCACGGCTCAATTTGTGCAAAACGTATGGATAGAAAGTTACGACCCTACGATAGAGGACTCCTACAGAAAACAGATAGAGGTAGATGTGAGTTTCAAGCCTGAAACTTATAGGCTCCCTGGCTGACTGCGCGTTTAGGGACGTCAGTGTATACTCGAGATGTGAGCATAGAAGAATCGAATTGCACGACGATGGCAACTAACCTTGCTAGCCTCGATACGGCAGGCACAGAACAGTTTACAGCAATGCGAGAGCTGTACATGAAGCAGGGACAGGGCTTTCTGCTCGTCTTCTCTATCACCAGCATGAGCAGTTTACAAGAGCTTGCCGAACTGCGGGAGCAAATCATCCGTATCAAAGATGACGAGAATATTCCTCTCGTCATCGTTGGTAACAAGTCCGACCTGGAAGAGGATCGGGTGGTCTCGAGAGCTCGAGCATTCCAGATTTCGCAAGCCTGGGGGAACGCTCCATACTACGAGACCTCGGCTCGTAGACGAGCCAACGTCTCTGCCGCCAGATCATCCGCAAAGACATGCACAGAACTCAGGTGCGGGATCAAGAGAGTGGGTCTGGAGGAAGAGGCGGACGAACTAGCCGTGGCGGCCACCGGTCAAGACGAGTCCGTAGGCGAGACAAGTGTGTCATCCTCTAAAGCGGGTGTTTGTTTGCTTGGTGATCAACATGACATCGATGTCTCTGCATGGCGCTTCGGATTGGCAGAGAATATAGAGATGACTCCATACACCCCAAAAGGATAGACACTGGTATCACTTTCAGCGATAAGCATGGAGTTTGGCGTGAGGGCTTCGCGATCGATTTACCACCCCTGCTAATGGTTGGATGAGGCAAGTCGAAAAGGCGCCAGCTAAGGTCGACTATGAAAATGAGCAGTGCTCCTCCAAATAGTAATGTCGAAGCGAAAGCTGAGCATTTTCACATTCTAAAGACACCGAATTTTGTGACAATTTCATCTCTCCTACCTCCAAGAGCAGCTTGCAATCCCAACCCGAGCATTTGGCGAGTCTGAGCGGGTGCTATAACGCCGTCGTCCCATAGCCGCGCAGATGAGAACGCTGCGTCACTTTCGTGTTCAATGCGATCCCGCAGTTCAGGATCGACGGTCTTGCCGACAGTCTCCATGACAGCTGTTAATTGTTCGGGCCCCATGACGCCGATTTTGGCATTTGGCCACATCCACAAAAAGCGTGGCGAGTAGGCTCGCCCACTATAGCGACAACTCAGTAAGCACTCCCGACCAGGGGTGTCTTGACTCACCACATGCCATAGTTACCAGCACCTGCACTCGAGCCAACAACGACTGTGAACTTAGGTACGTCTGCACAAGCTACAGCTGTAACCAGCTTTGCTCCATTCTTGGCAATTCCTCCCTTCTCGGCCTCCGCGCCTACCATGAAGCCACTGATATTCTGCAGGAAAACCAGGGGGACATTTCGTTGGCAACAGAGCTCAATGAAATGTGCCCCTTTCAGTGACGATTCAGAGAACAAGATGCCATTGTTTGCAATGATACCGACCTGATGACCGCATATCCTGGCAAAGCCTGTCACCAAGGTTGTCCCATAGTCTCTCTTGAACTCGGCGAGCTGGCTCCCGTCGACGATACGAGCAATGATTTCCCGAACTGGGATCTGCTTCCGCAAGTTCGTTCCTACGATTCCGCCGAGTTCGTCGAGATCGTACAGAGGCTCCTCAAAGACTTTAGGGGCGGAGGCCTGACCCGGCCAATTGAGATTTCCTATCGATCTCCTTGCTAAGACCAGAGCATGCGCATCGTCAACAGCCAGGTAGTCCGTGACTCCTGATATCGAGCTATGCAGTCTGCCGCCTCCGAGGTCCTCAGCGGAAACCACTTCTCCGGTCGCCGCTTTTACCAGTGGCGGCCCAGCAAGAAAGATGGTACCTTCATTCTCCACGATGATGGATTCGTCGCACATTGCAGGCACGTACGCTCCACCTGCAGTACAGGGACCCATAACTACGGATATTTGTGGTATACCCATGCCGCTCATTCTTGCTTGATTGTAGAAGATCCTTCCAAAATGTTCACGGTCCGGGAATACATTCGCTTGATTCGGCAAGTTCGCACCGCCTGAGTCGACCAAGTATATGCAGGGTAGTCTATTCTGCTGAGCTATTTCTTGTGCTCGAAGGTGCTTTTTGACCGTTATCGGGTAGTATGTGCCCCCTTTGACCGTAGCATCATTTGCTACAATCATGCACTGCACGCCTTCGACTGTGCCCACACCGGTGATGATTCCGCCGGCAGGGATCTCCTCCTCGTAGACTTCGTATGCGGCCAATGGCGACAGTTCGAGAAATGGGCTTCCAGGATCAACAAGCACCGTTACTCGATCGCGCGCAAGCATCTTTCCTCTCTGGACATGCTTGTCTCTAGCCTTCTGTGGCCCACCAAGGGCAAGTTTCTTGTGCAGTTCAGTGTATCTCGACATAAGATCACCCAAGCGCTTTGCATTCTCCTTGTACTCTTCCGTAGACTTGTCCACAAGCGTGGGTATGATAGAAATGGCAGAAGCATGCTGCGGATGTGTAAAGGTAGCTGCTCCACGCTGGACAATCGCCAAGGAACAACATGTCTGCGGCTTCTTGTATTGGAGGGGTGCCCGTATGCTGCGGAGCACCTGCAGAGACAGCACTCTGGTAGCGGGATTCATGCTCAGCGAACACTGCCCGGAGAGTGCCAAACAGAGATGGTCTCCCTCACATACTCGGTGTTCGATGCTATCGTTGGAGAAGTGCAAAGAGTTTACCTCGCTTGACCAAGCTCCCGGTAAAGACCGGAGGACCGCGAATAGCCGCACTTCATCTCGAGGATGAGTTGCATTACATATGTCCCAGCATCTGTCTTGAAACCTTCAAAGACTACATTGTTATGCCCATATGATTGAATGCCTGATCGTTACTCAATCGCTCAAGAGAATGGTGCCCATGGCGAGCCAGCGTTTACTCTCCCGTGCCACAAGGGCTCTACGATTCTCCCTGGCTTCCAGGCAATTACTTCGCCCCTCATCGACTTCGTCTAAACATCCATCCGGCTTTACGCCACCTACCACGGAGGATCTCTACGAGTTGCGAGAACGGGTACAAGAGTTCACACGGCGGGAAATACCCGAAGAAGTTGCAGCAGCGACAGACCGCAACAATGAGTTCCCCAATGCAATGTGGAAGAAACTCGGTGAAGCTGGCTTCCTTGGCATGACTGCTGATGAAGAATATGGAGGCCTTGGGATGGGCTACCAAGCGCATTGCGTCGTGCTTGAGGAGATTAGTAGAGCGTCTGGGTCAATTGGACTCTCGTATGCTGCGCACTCGCAGTTATGCGTGAATCAGCTGTGCTTGAACGGGTCGGAGGAGCAGAAGGGAAGAATACTGCCAGGCCTCGTATCCGGAGATAAGGTCGGAGCGTTGGCCATGTCAGAGCATTCGGCCGGGAGTGATGTTGTGAGCATGAAGACAACAGCAAAAGAAGCTGATGGTGGTTGGGTATTGAACGGGACGAAGATGTGGATTACAAACGGACCCGATGCGGATTACATCGTCGTATATGCGAAAACAGACCCAGCAAAGCAGTCACGCGGTATCACTGCATTCATTGTGGAGAAGTCGTCCAAGGGCTTCTCGTGCGCCAGAAAACTGGACAAATTAGGAATGAGGGGCTCTAACACTGGAGAGCTGATATTCGAGGATGTTTTTGTGCCCAAAGAGAATGTATTAGGAGAGCTGAACAAGGGCGTCACCGTTTTGATGGAGGGTCTCGATCTTGAAAGGCTCGTGCTCAGCGCTGGTCCCTTAGGCATCATGCAAGCGTGCCTCGATCTGGTGCTGCCATACACCCACACCCGCAAACAATTCGAAACCCCCATCGCACACAATCAACTGGTGCAAGGAAAGCTAGCAGACATGTATACTAAGTTGCAGGCAGCAAAAGCGTATACATATACCACGGCGAAGATGGTGGACGAAAAGGGTGAAGTCCGAACACAAGATTGTGCTGGCGCAATACTATATGCTGCTGAGCGTGCGACCGAGTGCGGCCTTGATGCGGTGCAACTGTTAGGTGGCAATGGCTACGTCAACGAAATCCCGGCTGGACGACTTCTCAGAGATGCGAAATTGTACGAAATTGGTGCCGGGACCAGCGAGGTCCGGAGAATGGTCATAGGTCGGGCGTTCAATAAAGAATACGCCAGGCAGGCGGTGTAAAAATCAACTGGTCAAGCCAGAGAGGTCGTCACGCTGGCAGCCAACGTCCCTTCCAGATGGCTCCCGCATGGTATGCAAAGCACAGATGGCGCCAATATGCAAATGGTCAAGACGCTCCAAATATATACAAAGAAACCAGGTCCGCTCAGCTAAAGGCCAGCTTCTTCTGACCTGTCTGAGGCTTTCCTCCTCGCCCTGGCCGCATTGTGCCGCTGCCACCGCGCTTCGACCTGACCACACTGTGGCTGTTTGGACGAGCAATCGTGTCAGAACCTGTTTGATGTCGATCTTCATTCTCGAGATCTTTGGCAAAATGCCAATCTTGATGCTCGGCTTCTTCGATTCTAGGAATAGACTTTTGACAGGCTTTACAAAAGTACGTTTCCAGTTGCTGTTGGTGAAGCTCCTGTTCTTTGGGTCGATCGTCTTGCTCGGGTTTTGACGACTGCTGATGTCCAGGATCTGTCGCGTCATTATGCTCGGGGGTTTGAAAGCCGCTGTCTGCATCGAAGTCTTCATATTCTCCTGTGCTTTCAGACTTGCTGAAAAATCGCCGAATGTTTGGGTCGTCTGCAACTTTGCGCCTTTTGCGCGGTCCAAATTCTTCGTCAGTAGAATCATGGCCATTCTGCAAACGCTGGGCAGAGTTGACTGTCTTGGCTTCGTCGCCGCGAACTAGAAAGCCGCCAATGCCTCGATTGCCAGTGACACCATCTTCGAATCCTCCGACACTCAAGGACAAATTGGCACAAGGCCACGCACGACCGTCGACTATCACTTGCCCGAGCAGCGTCTTAGCCAGATCCAACAACGACCCCTCATCGATCCTTCGACCTGATGGAATGGGGAGTTGCTTCGATCTCGTTTGCCCTCCTTGCCGATGATGGAGGTTCACTGTTTTTGGTCGTCGTTTGTTCTCTACCACACCCTCCTCAACCAGGCGGGCATAGATATCTGCGACGAAGATACGCAGCCACTTTTCAGCCTGATCGGTTGAGTTGATACTTGGTCGAAAAGATTTTGCGGATAGCATTGATTTGATCTGAGTTCGAGGGTTGATCTCGCTCGTGTCTTCCCCACGTATAACCCCGTAAAGCCATGTACCAGTATCATCTCCTACCTTTGCTTTTAGTTGGTCCAGGGAAACCGTCAGTAATTCCGTCAACTGATCCGTTCCAAAAGCCGAGACCACCTGCTCACCGAGCTTACCGCCCAGATTGCGGATCTTGGTGAATTTGAAATCTGAAAGAAAGTGCTGAACAGCTCGATTGCGCACGACAGTCTGCGAATTGGGCTTTTTGTAACCACTACCCAGTTTTGCCATCATCTTGTTTCTGGCGATGCCGGCTGAACAGGTATATTTTAGCTTTTCCCGAATGGCTTTGCGTACATCTCGTACGATTTCCGAGCCAATCAGCATAACGATATCATCCCAGTCAGGATCGTCGTCTTCTGTCTGCGAGGAGTCAAGGTCAACCAGAGCATCCGCTTTCCAGTCTAGGACCGTTGAAGGGGGTTGAGGGAGGTTCTCCAAAGGATCATCATACGGAGGAGGACCCGCGAGCTCAGGATACCTTTCCAGCAGTATGGAGTGAACGTGTTCAGATAGGTCAAGAAACACCTCATCTATGCTTGCTTTCTCTACCTTCTGGAGTGGCGCAGGAGGGAGTGTCTCCTTAATCATTGCCAGGATTCGCCTTGACTGCAGGCGATATGGATCCAGGGACACTTTGTCTGTATTGATGCTCTTAGAGCTGTCTGGCCTGTATGCCCATTTATCATCTCCCTCCCTCCACGTAGCTACATGTTGCATGATCAACTGCGGACATAGCTTCTTTGCTTCCGGAATGGCGATGAAACGATTGAGTCCAAACGACCGAGCAGGATAATTGACTGCGATCAGTCCTTGCCATTGTTGGACGGCCAGCGGCTGATCTTCCGCAACTCCCAGCCGGATCATCTCACATTGCGCGTAGAAGGCATCGAGGTCAATATGTGCCACCACTCGGAGAGGACAGGATGTAGAGGACTGGCTGAGGAGACTCAGGTGTTTGAAGGTAAATTTGGACTTCCTGCGTGGTCCTGCCACGATCGGTGAGGATGTAATGAATGGTTGAGATGAGGACATGTTCGATCGGTATTGGTCATGGTCGTTACCTCTTGGTTGATGAGAGTCCCGACTCACTTGATGAGATGGCCAAGCAGCACACGCCAGTATCGATGAATGGAATAATCACTTCACGTCGAGTTGTAAGTCGTCGATCAACGCGAAGCGCGACTGGATCGCCGACCTCGATGCTGTCCAGCTCTCCTGTCCATCGAGTTCCACTATTGCGACCCTCAAAAGCCTGGGCAATATTTCGCCAGCCCGTACCCGCTTCTGTACATGATACATAGACGTCAGTTCGTAGTCATCAGCTTCGTACTGACATCTTTCCCTAAAGTTGATTCCCTGGTCCAGTTGGAGGGGGGCTCTCGTTTGTTTATTTCAGCACCATGACCCTTCTTGCGTCCACAAACATGTCTAAAGAGACCACGCTGCTCGCTTTGCTGTTTCGCTAAGACGAAAATCTGTATTTGTATTCCTAATTCTTCTCTCGGTGACTACAGAGTCCTCTCTCCCTCTCTCTCCCTCATACAACACCACAGTGCTCTTTCCAGCTCCAAGATCAGACACGTTCTGCTACATGGAACCCTCTTCCACCAGTCAAGCTCCCAGCACAGCCTCCACCTCCTCCGTCCGTCGAAACCTCTTCACAAACCACCTCTCCCACCGCCGACCCCCGATCTAGCCAGCTCCAACTTGCCCTCCGAACCCATCCGCAACCCTAGCGCCAACTCCTCCACCCACTCCCTCTCGAACCTAAGTAACGCACCCCCTCCCCGCCGCCCAACCTCCCGTACCCAATCCACCGACTCTCTCAACAACCCTCTCGCTACCACCAACCACCACTCCCGCAGTACCACCGACCTCAGCAACTCCAACAACACGAATGGCGACATCGTAGCGCGCGACCGCAGCGGCCGACCCGACCTCCCTGAAATCCCGCTTCTACCCCCACATTTCCGCCTGTCGAGCTCCGGACCTCGCGGCGGCGGCGGCAGTGGTGGTGGTGGTGGCGACGACGCCAACAATACGGCCGACGAAGAGGGGGTGGACATGGACGACACGGAGGGGATGGAGTTGGAGAGCGCGATGAGAGAGAAGGAGGATCAGGAGCGGATCGAGAAGAGTTTGGTGGATATGATGTATCGCAGTCGGATGCGCGGAAATGGGCATCATGGCCATGGTGGAGTGGGCGGAGGAGGAGGTGCTGGTGGTAATAAGGGATTGGGGCAAGAGAATGAAGAGCTCCTGGCGCTGGTACAAGCGAGTCTGAGGAAGAAGGCAGCGAGTTTGGAGGAGGATAGGTGGATGTTTGAGGGGGAGACGGGCGAGGAGAGCTGTTACGGTTTCAGATGAGGCTCAAATGCAGCATTCATGGATGAATATATGATCTACCGATATGTACTGCGGTGTTGCGAGTGCCATACAGGAGACGACACAATACCAGTTAGATGCTCAGTCAAGGTCCATCGTTGGCGGTGGTGCAGGCTCCTCCACCTTCTTCACCTCTGGCTTCGGCTTCGGTGTTGATGACCGCGGCGTGCTCGGCTTCGGAGTACCTCCTCCACCAAAGAACATGCTACCCATCATATCGAACAGTGGATTCCCGCCTTTTGGTATCCGTATCCCAAACCATATCTCGCCGATGTTCGCTAGCGCTTCCCCCCATAAATCCTGCGTCTCCTTGAGGTGCACGGCATAGTGCTTGGCAAGCTGCTTGAAGAGGCCCGAGTCCCCTTTTGGGCAGGCTAAAAGCAGGTGTGATATGAAATTGAGGAGTGGTAGTGAAGGAAAGACTCGAGTTTCGGATTTAGAGGACTCTATTGACTGGGTGAAGAGGTGTGGGTTCGTTGAGGTGAGCCGTGAGGTGAAGAGCTGGAAGGCCATAGATGCGGACGCGAGGTTGCCGAGAACGAGGTATGGAAAGACAGAGCGGGAGGCGTAGGTGGCAGCTAGATGGGGTGAGTCGGCCGCGTACCACGTGTAATGGAGGTCAGTCAGAATCGGCACCGAGGCAGCTGTGCCCAGCAGTAGATGTCGCTCCGCCTCGTATGCTTCCCCTTCTTCCGCATACACCGCGCCAGCTGCGTAGTGTAGTTCTGGGTCACCTCTTTCTAGCTCGCCGAACTTCCCACTCCAGCCGATCATCTCCTGGATGAATCTCTTGCGCGTTGGCTCCTCTCGCGGAAAGGCTCTCAGGATGCCAACGAGCCTCTCCTTGTTTTCCTGGTCACACTCCCTCTCTCCCTTATTGTAGACGTCGTTCAAGAGCATCATGCTCAGGACACCTCCCGAGCCGCCTTGCCCGGCATTGAGGAGTAGCACCGCGCCGTTCGAGAGGATGTCTGCTGCATTCTTGTGGTCTCCGGCTTTGACGTAGCGGGAGGCCACGACCCGAAGCTGCTGGTGAGCTTCGTAGAAGTTCCCTTCTGCGATCCTGAAATATGGGGTGTCAGCTATAGGCGTTTGTCTGTGGTGGGAATGGGTTGGACATACTTCTCTTTTTGGCGGGCAATGGTCTTTGCGATTTTAGCTGACATGATGACTGGCTCGGTGAGTACCTCAACAATGCGTCTGCAGCATTATCTTCTGCAAGCACGGAATATTAATACTATGGCTCAGCGGGACAGTGGTGGGAGGTGGCTTTTGGAGAAAGAAACAACTAACGTACACTACCACTTGGCGAGACACCCCACTTGGCGAGACGGTTTTTCGCGCAGCGCGTTCGGCAACACTCAAATTTCGAACAGCTATAGCTCTACCAAAATAGCTCGAAATGGACTCAAACAAGGAGCATTCTATTCAGCAGGCCTCAAATGACGTTGATCTAGGCCTATTTGACTCAGTTCGTAAAGCTGCGAGCTATTACGACGTTCTAAATTCGACCCTGGCCCATCAACTGATCGCATTTCACAACAGCTATCAAAACAAGAAGAAAAAGTGCTGATTCAATACTTCCGAGACCTACAAAGGCAGCATTTATGCCCGAATTACGCTCAAATCCGTCGAATGATTACAAAATTGCTACTTAGTAAGGGGGATAAGATTCAATTAGGCAAACACTACATGGAGCGTTTAATAGCTCGCCATCCAGAGCTTAAAACGCGGCGAAATCGACTAATGGATATCAAACGACTCATGGCCCTTGATTCTAGCGTTATTAAATGCTTTTTTGCCGAATTTAAACAGCTCTGCAGCTAAAACGCAGTTGAGCTGCAAGATATCTACAATATAGACGAAACAGGGTTTCAGATAGGGCAAATAGCGTCGAAATACGTTGTTTTTGACCCTGCTATAGGTCGCCCAGTGGCTCCAGCATCAGTTAATACTCAATGGGTCTCTATTATCGAGTGTATAAATACAGAAAAGGCTATTAAGCCCTATCTTATCTTTACTGGCAAGAATCCTGAGCATCATATGTTTCCAGAGCATGAGGACCTCCCTAACGTTATATAGGCCTTTTCTCCTAAGGGATGGACTGATGAAGAGCTAGCTATTAATTAGCTGCGTCGAATATTCGTTCTAATTACGTCAAATAGCAAGCATATTATTCTGATACTTGATAGCTAAAAGAGTCATATTACTGGCGAATTTCAGTATTACTGCCTCGAAAACAACATCCACCCTCTCTATTTGCCAGCGCACGCTACTCACAAACTTCAACCTCTTGATGTAGGTCCATTTTCGCCACTTTCAAGCGCGTACAGCCGTGTAGTCGAAGAATACGCCCCAACCGGCATAGCAGCACTCAATCAGAGTATTTTTACTGTACTTTACGTACAAGCGCGTTAAGAGGCATTTACTGAGCGAAATATTCGCGCAGGATGGAAAAGAGCTGGGATTTGGCCAACAAATAAGCAAAAACTGCTAGAGGATGCTGAAATTCAAAATTTCAGCCGTACAACGCCTGAGTATCAACCTGCGCCTATCAAAGAGGGTCCTAACCATCTCTATAGCACTCCGAAGAAGCTAGATGAAATTCGAGAGCTTCAAGCGCAAATTGAGGCCAAAGTTAGTCCTCGAACTCGACGCTCTGTACGCAAGCTCAGCCACGCAGCTATTCAAGAGCATGCTGGCGCGCAATTGCTTCAAAATGAGCTCAACAATTTACGCAAGCAATCTCATCAGCAAGAGGTCAAAAAGCGCTCAAAACGCATGCTAAAAGAGAGGGTGCAGCGTTCGTGGAATCTTGAGGAGGTCAGGGCTGCCAAAGAGGGCAGAGCGCCCTCCAGGGTGCAAATTACGCACCGTGGAGAGGATTCGTTACGCATAAGAATTCTCTCAGATAGGCTTAAATAGGAAGTATCGTCAGCTTCATTATTTCCTTAATTGGGTGTCTCGCCAAGTGGGGTGTCTCGCCAAGTGGGGTGTCTCGCCAAGTGGGGTGTCTCGCCAAGTGGGGTGTCTCGCCAAGTGGGGTGTCTCGCCAAGTGGGGTGTCTCGCCAAGTGGGGTGTCTCGCCAAGTGGGGTGTCTCGCCAAGTGGGGTGTCTCGCCAAGTGGGGTGTCTCGCCAAGTGGGGTGTCTCGCCAAGTGGGGTGTCTCGCCAAGTGGGGTGTCTCGCCAAGTGGTAGTGTACGTTACGTCACGGACTCGTTGCCGCAATTGCGGCCCTTCTGGTCCATAATAAACCACCGAGTACAACACAATTATCAAATATCATATCTATTTCCTGCACACTGCTCGTTATTATTGTTGCCATCTTCTCAGAAGGTCCCAGAAATATATGAGGTGTCGCCCTAGATTTGCTGAGGAGATTGAAGGTTGAGATCCCCACGACATCGAAAACGACCCTCAGTCATCTTCGCTTGCGATTTCATGCCATGTCCACTGCTTTTGCTTCAATCCGCTTGTCCCATTGGTCATTACCCAAAGGAGCCTCCAATTGGCAGAAATCCAAAAGCGAATGGTAATCATGCGATCATTTGTAGATCTCGCAGTGTTTCATCTTTCGCCTCTTGAGTCGCTCCTCATCCCTGCGCGCGATAAGACAGCCACTCCGTGATGGTTACTGGAAGCACGTGGGGAGAGACTGGTTTACTACTCCGTACGACGTAGTGGCTACTTCGTTTCGCAGAGAAGGACGGAGCAGCTCGCTTGCAGTTTATGGCCTTTGCTCAGGGTGCGCTGCTGAACATCTCCACGTCATGTCCACACGCTGTACAGGGCCAGGAATTGTGGGAATAAGACCCTCCTCTATGTGCAAAAAGATCATCAAGCAGCACCAATTACCTGTAGCGAAAATGGCTCTCTCCGGGTTCTGCATCTTGCTCTCGCCTGTCACGAGAGTGGTAAAGGCCGCGCGTCAGAATCCTGGCCAGTGGAGAGCTCCCCGAACTGCAAAGTCAAGGATGTACTTGTGTGACAAGCATCGAAGACTACATCATGAGTGGAGGGCTGCAAGAACTGGTGGATAGCTCCTCCATCAAACCCCATCATACGGCTGCTGTAGGTGAAGGCCTGGAGAACTAACATCGTCGACAGCATGACTGGTCTTCGGTATGGGCAGTAGAAGACCAGGTTTATGATACCTGGATCGTAAGTTGCCTGTCCAATGCTGCGGCATGAAAATCTCTGCACTGCAGGTTACTACGTAAGTTTGCTGAAGCCTGAAGGGGAGTAGCGGCTTTGACGTCGACTCTCCGCTCGCTGTTTCAGATCTCACCATCACCATCACCACTCACCAATTACCTTATCTATGCAGTGACTTGACCTCGCTTATTTCAATCAAGACTCTGCTGGCTGATCTGGGCTGTTGGAATGTTATCAAGTCTGTAATGAACGAGCACGCGAAACAAAATGTCTGCTGCGTTAAGCTTGGTTCACGCATCACTGTGGTACGAGTACCCGCGGCTGACTGGCATTATTCAGCATTCTTAGGCGTCCTCCGGCAAAAATGGGGACAAAAATGGGGACGAGGAAGCGAACAGGGGAGCCGGAAGACGGACCGAAATGCTTGTGGGTCCAATTACCCTCAGGCTGCCAGTACCAAGTGCCCATAGAATTGCATGCTTATTAATTCAGATGCCTTGGCTGAAACAAGGTTTTATATTTCCCCAACTACCCGAGCTCCGTTCTTCTTTCGTCATGCAATTTCCTAGGTTTGATCAATCATTTCCTCTCTAGCCTGACGTGCGTACCGATTGGGCCAGCGAGGCTCTTGAGCCATCTCAGTCGTAGAACCGGCTGGCTGCTGTTGCACGCACAAAAGCGACTCGAGTAGGCTGCGGGCTTTGTCTTGCTGGCCTCCCGCTCTCTCCTGTCATGGCCCGCCACTTGATTCTTGAGCTTCATGAAGATCATCTTTGCTCGCCTGTTTGCATAGATTGCACATGTCCACACCCTGCACAGCGCCTGCAGCTAGCTGCATATGCACTAAAAGTCCCGATCGCTTCGAGGGTTAATATCCTATGGTCTTCAAACCCAAATATGACTTCGGTCTCCCCAATGTTCTCTCGACACGAAAACATGGTTTTCGTTAGTTTCTCCTTGGCCGAGCTAATATTTGGCAATGGGAATGTTTGTGCCTGGATCAAGTGTACCTAAGCCTATCATGGCAAGAAGCTGTGGTTGGCAGCTCACCCTCACTGCTGCACCGGTATGATGAATTGACAATTGTCATTACTTTTGAGTTCGTCTCGCTGGCTAGTACCACAGTACTAGGGGACCACGTCCCCTACCCTAGTACGTGTGCATCCTTTGGGTGTCTAGCTTTCAATGGTAACCCTTGTGGTTCTAGCTTTCTTGTGGCGTGTTGTGAGTCCGAATAGTTATGGAGAAATTGACCGACTTTGCTGGGCTGCAGAACTGCACGTACAATCCCTGGTGCGGAATTCCCTTGTTCTTCCTCAATGTCGATCTCGTGCTCTGTTCCATGCGTCATTCCTCCGTTGAAACCCGTTCGTTATGGGATCAAGTTGTTCTCCATCCTTCTGAGTGTCCATGTTACTGTCGAACACTCATTCTTGGCAGGCAAAGGTTGATACTTTGGGCTTAAGTGGCCTTACCATAACATGCGAATTTCTATAGCCCTCATATGGCCCTGTGCGTTTGTTATACTCTGCGCATGTACCGCAGACGTTGGTCCAAATGCTGTTGCTCGCCGGCAGGAAGTTGAGGCAACAATTCCTGAAACCAGCCCATCTTCTACCTCGAACGAGCCATCGGAGACCCAGGAGACATCCACGTCAAGGTTTTCAACTAGTACGGGAGCAGCGACATCTGCGATTGATACCGGAAATGCTGCATCATCCTTTTCAACATCCACAAGCACCAATGCGGTACCTTCGGCCACTTCTACAGTCAATGGACCAGTTCAGACATCATCGAATGTCACGGACGTTGCAGAAGGGAAGCATCCAGGCGGACTGCCACTGCCGCCAAAAATAACCCCTGTCCTTTCAATTGCTGGCGTCTTCCTCATCGTTGCTGGATTTACATATACCTTGATCGGTATAAAGAATAGATGGATACAGATCTTCTTGTCTTCGGCGTTCCTGACGAGCTTGTCAGTGACAGTACTTGTGGTCTATGTCATGAATCCGCCTGTACGTATGGCCGTTCAGGGGGCCTATCTTGTGGCAGCATTCATGACAGGTGTGATCTTTGGCGCTGGCTCTCTGATTTTCAAGGAAGTCACAGAAGGTCTGGGCTGTCTTTTGGGAGGCTTCTGCCTCAGCATGTGGCTTCTCGCGTTGAGGCCTGGGGGCACCGTCTCTTCCACGGAGGGCAAGGTGGTTTTGATCGCGGCATTCAGCACCACTGTCTACGCCTTGTCCTTCAGTCGCTACACTCGTCCGTATGGCCTTATCGGTGCCACGTCTTTCGCTGGTGCAACCGCGGTTGCCCTAGGCCTCGATTGCTTCAGCAGGGCTGGCTTGAAGGAGTTCTGGCTCTACATCTGGAATCTCAACGACAACCTGTTTCCACTCAACACAAACACCTATCCTATTACCCGCGGCATGAGGGTGGAACTTGCATTTATAGTTTTGATCTGTTTCCTAGGAGTGATATCGCAGCTCAAGCTATGGAGAGTCGTGAAAGATAGGCGAGAGAAAAGGGATGCAGACCGCTTAGAGAACGAAAGAGAACGCAATCAGATGGAAGAAGCGATTGGACGTCGTTTGGAAGAAGGAAATGAAAGAGAAAGGGCGCAATGGGAAGCTGTGTACGGGGATCAGGAAGCGAGCAAGCATACCGCAGCCATCGACTCTGGCTTAGAAACCGAGGAGGATAACAGTCTGCAGAAGGCGTCTGTGAGCGTTCGAGAAGTTGAAGGATCCAGCGCCCCAGCGGAAGTCATGAACGACAAGGATGCGGCAAAAATTCCTGTTGGTGTTTGGCAGGAGAAGTCGTCAAGTTCTCGACCTAATCCTAATTCTTTCCAGCATGCTGGCGATTCTCTTGATGACAGCACCAATGCCCCAAACACAGTCAACACAAAGGAAGCTGAATTATTGCACTCGCCACTTTCACCTATACTGCAACGGCCTTTTGCCATCTCTTCAGCTAAGAAGCCTGGAGCCCACGTGCGCGTGGAGATAATATCTGACGACAATGAAAATCTAATGTTCACATCTCTAGGTGACGAGGACGATATGAACCCTGGTGGCTTTTATAGCAAGGACTCATCATTGGCTGCAACAGTCGATGAAGAACGAGAAGAGCTAATTTCCCTTAGCTATGGCCAGGAACATGCCATTCCCTTTGAGAACAAAAGCGCAGCAGAAGTAGATATACTACCCGACGTCGTGATTACGCCATTTTTTGATTCGTTGCAGCCTCTCGAAGATGTAAAAGCTAGTCTAGCCGACATTCCCAGATCAACAGCAGATGACTCTGATCCTGAAGAGTTTCAACGTCCTGCGGTAGTATCACCCGAGCCTCAAACCAGCAAAGCACTCTTTCCCTCGAACCACAATGACGCCAGGTTCAAACAAGCCACAACGTCTCCCCACTTGCGCTCGAGCGTACCAGAGTCACGAACAGACGACAGTCAAGCGCAAGATATTACACCAAAATCAAACGAAGCATTGTCAATCGATGCAGTTTCAAACACAGAGTCTCTAACGAAAGGGGCTCTGGATAAAGTTCCCAGCCAGCTCTCACATGTTGTGTTGTCGTACCGTACCAACGAATGGGCAAAACATATTTCTACAGCGGATGAGCCTGAATTTGACAAGCTAGAGGTTAGCACAGAGGACGCAGTGGCTGAAGTCCCTGCACACCTGGTCGAGCAACCTGCGCCGGTCCATGCTGAAAAGGTGCAACGGATCGCAAAGACCATGGCCATTTCCCCAATGCTTGCGCAAGATGAATCTTGCGCTCCGGCACCATCGAAGCTCACCCCTATAGTTTCAGGTAAATCCAATGCATCAAGCTCAACCGTGCCATCGGGCCGTTCGTCTTTGGACAGCCCAGTCCACCCAGATGGATTCCAGGCATCGAGCTCGCAACTGAGGCAAAAGAGCGAATCTGCAGCAGGACTAACGGAGTCTGCTTCTGCCGCCTCTCTACTTCCTCCGCCTGGAGCACGTGCTCTCCGAAGTTGCTCGACTTCCATGCCAGGTCATAACCTGAAAACTTCTCCTATTGATGAAAACGTAGAGGCTGAGTTTCGGGTTTCAGCATCCTGTGGCTCGCTGGCACCCTTAGCTGGCTCGACTCTGCTGGCACAGCGAGACAGCCTCCTACGGAACAAACACTCATTTATTACGAAGAGCACAGCCATGCCACCCGATATCACGCATGCGCACCCACCTTTTCGATCCTCCTCCCGCCTCAGCTTGATAGAGGAAGCCCAACCACGATCTGTCAGTCCGCTCAGCAATCTAGACAACGTGGAAGCGCAAGAGCCATTACGTTCTGCCAGTCGTTTGACTTTGTTAGCTCTCAATGACGATGACATGCCACTCTCGCAGCGGAAAGCTCTCATGCAACAAAAACCCGGAACTCTACTTCCCGAAACCCGGTTGGGGGCGGCAAACAATCTTGACGCACACCTTCCGCAGTGGTCGTCCGTAGCCATGACCCCGCAAAAGCGTGAGTCTATGCTTGCAACATGGAGACAATCGATGCGACAAGAAATGGCGTTGACCTCTGTCCCCACAGAGGCTGTTGAAACCCGAAGGGCCGAGATGTTGATTGAGAAGCGCCAGTCTAAGATGAGCCGTGACTACTCAGAAGCAACCAAAGTACACCAAGAAAATGCATTTGCTGAGGCAGTAAGAAGCGGTGATATGCAGGATTTGCATAAAGAAGCGCTGAGAAAGATGCAGGCTAATGCCAATAAACACATCTCTTAGCAAGCAGGTACCCGTCATAATGGGTTTTTGTTCGATCTGTCAGATCTGACGGCCGGCATCGAGGTGGAAAATGCAGGCATCTAACAAAGCAAAAGGAGTCTGGGCAGTGTGAGATGCACCGGAGTCAATGCTGAGTTTAGGATACCCCATGTTTGTCTTGCAATCCCTACTGCACGCTACGTATGTCTTAATTCATCACCATCAAGTCAATATGCATCCTAAGGCGGACAGAAGACGCGACCGATCACCTGCGTTCACCGAACCTGAGTCCAAACATGCAACTTGAATGCTGCGCAACTTTATTCGCTTGAGATTTTATTATGGGATGGAACGTCGTGCAGGTATGATGATAGAATGCAGTAGTATTAAAGTCTAAAGAATAATGCGTACGGACATAAAAAGAGCTGCACTGAAATCCATCCCTTTCTCATTCATTCTACCAGCCGTTACATGGAGGAGACTGAATCTAAAAGAGATGGAGTGAGAGACACCAGCACGCAGCGCAACATGGCTGCTAGCGAGACATCACATCCCCACATGCTCACTTGCCAGCTGCAGCTTCCTACTTGACCACCTACTCTGGATTTGGTGCTGTCTCAGAACAAGGTGGGCTGATGTAAGATGAATTCTGCTATCTCCTTATGTCTGATTGTTGCTCACTCAGCCCGTCCTCCCGTCCTCCCATTCAGAACCCTTATGGTCATAAGGCATCTTCTCAGACTTAATTCACTACAATTTATCGTACTTTGGCCACTCTGTGTACCCAATTTGCCAATCTCTAATCATGTCCCAGTTCTTTCTTTTGTCCACGCTTCTCCTCTACCTATTTGACCTCTCTGTAGCTATTCCTTATCTTGGTAGACGTCATGCTGCCCTCTGCTTCGGCTGCCGCCTCAAACCCTGCCCTCTCGGCTGGCGTGCCCTTCAGTTGCTCGGCCTTCTCCTGGTCTCCAAGCCAGCGTATTGACCTGACTGACATTCATGCCTCTGCCGACCCTCTGCCGGGTCAAGCATGTGGACTCTGCCCTGCTCCAAATGCTCTTGCAAACCACGGCTATCATGATCGAAGTGGCTATACCACCTTCCTCGATTGTGTCACAGCCAGCCGACCGGTCTTCAGCTTGGCCGATGAATTCGCAGATATCTTGTATTTTCAAGGTCAGTTCAATGGAGATGAATTATTAGGGCTTTGATTCTCCATCGGCACTTCTCCTGCCGTTGATTCGACGATCAAGTCTTCTTGCGGAACCCTTGGAGCCATCTTGGATATTTGAACTGCTCGACAAGTCCATTTCTGAGCAGACTGCTCGGTATATCAGGATTGGGAATGGCCCAAATATACAACTCATTCGGGGGCGATGCAAGCTTCTTCAATGCAGATTGGGAAAGACAAGCGTTTAGATGCATCTACGGTCGATTTCCCTACCTTCCAGAGGTTCTGGATAGAACGTAGCCTGATAAGACGTGCGAGAGTTACCAGATCATAGCTAACTAGGCAAAATACCGCAAGCAAAACTCTATCAGCACGAACCCTTATTCTTTTCGGGCTCCTTTTGCCACGCTCGTTGCTACCTTGGTGCTTATACTCTTGTCCCGCGTCTTTTCAGCAATTTTACTCCAAAGCACCCAATGGCACTCTTACCGGACCTGTTCTTGCAAGTTGGAACGGGATTGCATTGATGGCCAAGTGTGAAACTGCCGCAAAAGAATTCGACAGAGAGCGGATACGTGAAAACTGGTGAGTCCCACACTTTCCCAAATGACATTTCGTTGCTTGGGTTCCCCCAGAAGGAGATTGTCGCTCTGACCACCATGCCGCTGACCGAGTCAAGTCATAAACGGCCCAATCCTTAAACGCTTACGAATTCTTTGTGAGCGATTGTTCTGCCTTGATCTCGAATGATACAACACTGCTTTCAATTGGTGGCAATACAAATGGTGTGGATACATTTGCGGGTTTGGATGTTGGAGACCTCACTGGAGGCATGATCAATGGTCAAAGTCTTTTGCAAAGAGACAACTTTGCGTGCTTTTGTTAGTTTAATGATCCTTGGAAACAAGTTAACAAAAACTGATGCATTGACAGATGACCCGTTGCTTCAAATCAACCTAGAGATCAAGTTGCCCAGTGCGGTTGGATCCGGTCTAATCTTCTTAGGAGGTACACTGGGTGCAGTTCTTGACACAATATTTGGCAGGCTTGTCAAAAGTCCAGGCGGTGTCGTCCTTTGTTCAACCCTCACTGGTAAGTTATAAATGGTTTCACCCAGCTCTGCTCGGTGCGCAGTTCACCCGGCGGCATACTCTAGATGGGAGTAAGATCATGATGACAAAATCAAAAGGGGTTTCGCAGTAAGTGGGTACGTGTTGAGAGATTATTTGATGGAACTCATAGAGCGTCGCTAGCTTAAAGGGCAAACATTGTATTTAAATCCAGAAACCCCCCAGTGCACAGCAGACAGAGTGCACTCAACTGGGTGGGAGGCTGTGCTGTGTTGATCGAGACAGCGCAACATGCATGGAATTAGTCTGAAAAATGTTAATCTCGAGCTAAGTTTTTCTGAAACTGCCATAGACTGCTTCAGCCCTGGGCCGAGGAGGGCGGATGTTTTGTTTCAGCAAGGGTTTGGGAGTGAGATGAATGGCTGGATGGATCCGTGAGTACTGAGTGCGCGGCAGGAGTTTTCCTTTAGGTGGGGCGGCCAGGTAATAACGAGATCGGATCCTTGCTGAGGCGACAGGAGGGGGGGTATCAAGATGGTAAGGGCCCTAAGGGGGGGCTTTTTCTACACCTAGACTCTTTTGGGCCGCGGAAAGGAACTTCCAACCCTCTTGCTCGGAGATGGACTCTCGTTAAGACCAGAGAAACACAGCTTGAACACCGCATACAACCTTCATTCTAGCCGAATAGTAGGCGCGGCTTTCAATGGAAATCGTACCATGAATAGAGGTTGTGAATAGAGGTTGCAAATCCGCTCGCTGCCCTGGCCGAGGCCTTCAACTCGATCACAAGGAGTCACTCGCTCCAATCTTGACTTCTGACACCCGCCCCAAATCGCCAGTCTTCTACCCAATACCTTCGCCGAACATTGATATCCCAGGAGCACTCATCTTTCGCCATTTCCCGACACACTGGGAACCGAAATTGTAAGCTGGTGGGGCCATTCTACTGGGAAAAATTGAAATCGAAGCGGGATAGAGGGCGAACTCCCAACAGCGCAAGGAGACTGCTTCGACTTGGCAGATTCGCAGATACAGTTACTCATCTTTCGGCTTCACAAGACATACCTGCAATTTGAGCTGCAAGTTGTTGGCTACATCCTTGAATAGTCGTCCTTCATTTCTCAGAGGTCGGCCTGGTACTGTGTACTTGGACTGTGTATCCGATATTGCAATTAGAGCCCGAGCCTGCTCAGAAATGACTTCCTCACACCCTCCAAAGTAAGTTTGATTCATCTCAATGTGCAGCCTGTCGCATGAGGCCAGTGTGTGCCGAGAGCGGTCCTTTTCAAATCCACCTCACCTTTCGAAGTCGAACCTGAACAAATACCAGAATAGAGTTCATGTTTCGGCTGGGTGCGCAGAGCTAACTTTCTCCAGTCTCTACGCCCCAGGGCAATTTATGAACCCGGGACCAGCTCCTCGACCTCCTACGGACCGTCCTCGTCTAAACCTAGGTGCCTCAACTGGCAGCATACCGCAGGTTACCTCATTTGATCAGATGTCCCTCGGACCCAATTCACCAGCACCATCTACAACCTCTGCGCCTTACTTCTCCAGCAACAGCAGCTCGCTCTCGCTGATCAGCAGCAAGTCCCAGTCCAGTACGAATGTCATCAAAGAAGGCTACGTTCGTTGCAAAGAGGACAAGTTTTGGGGTGGGTGGAATCAAAGATACCTCATTCTGCGAGAATTTCGACTTGACTTCATGAAGAATGAGCAAGGAAACCTTATGCACTCCATCTTGTTGAACACCATTGCGGGCGTCTCGCGCTCTGAGGATACACGCATGGCCTTCGAAATTACGCGCACTGCCAGTGCCAAAAAAGGCGCCAAAACCATCACGTGTGAGGTGAGGAACGATGATGAAATCTACGACTGGATCGACAAAATCTACGTACGTTGTCCAAAGATGGGAGGGGTGAGCAATCCCACAAACTTCAGTCATCGGGTTCATGTCGGCTTTGATCCTCAGACAGGAGGCTTCGTGGGCTTGCCGGTCGAGTGGGAGAAGCTCCTGACTGCATCAGCAATCACCAAAGAAGACTACAAGAAGAACCCGCAAGCTGTCATTGAGGTGTTGGAATTCTACTCTGACCACAAAATGCGCGAGCAACATCCGGAACTCTTTGCTGGTTCCGCTTCCGGGCAAAACGCTCCTGAGATGTCACAAAATCGCCCATTTGGCCTTGGCGGCGTAGGCACATCGATCGCACCTCCAAGACCGGCTCCACCCTCCAGGGCAGAAACCTTTCCCACCAATTACCAAGAGATCACCCCTCCTAGATCTGGCAACAATACTCCTAAGCCAAGCTCACAGCGGGTGCCAACTGACAAGTCTGGCTATGATATGGAAGCTGATGCAGCAAGGATCAAGGAGATTGCCAATCAAGAACAGCAGAGACGACAAGAAGAAGCTGCTCGAAAGGAAGAACTTCGTAGGGTTCGGGAAGTCCAGCGCAGACGCGAGCAAGACCGTGAGAGGGAAGAAAAGCGTGAGCGTGAGGAAGAACAAGCTCGCCGCGATCTGGAAGCTTATAATGCATCGATACCGAAGTCGAGGACACCACTGGCACAGCAAGAGATCGGCGGCTATGGAGCAGATAATTCCCCAAGCCGTTACAATCCCGCGAGAGCGGCGCCACAAGCCCCGGGTAGAGAGCGAGACAGGCAGCCGCAAAGCTCATCCAGGCAGCCTACAACATCTCAGCGAGCCGCTTCTTCCACCCCCGATGGTGCCACTAGCACATCTCGTTCACCGGCCCGTCCCCATTTTGAGCCATCCGCTGGTGGTGATGGGCGAGTTCCGGATGGAGCCAGACAGGAATCATCAAATGATGCTTACCGGACAGACCCGCGAAGTCAGCAATCCCAAACTCGCCACCCTCCAAACGGTATCAATGGTGCAACGCAGTCAAGTCGCCTGCCAGCTCCGGTCCAGCAGGTCAAGCCGCTCAATGTCTCCAACAAGCAGAATCAAGTCCCCACTAAACAAGCAGCTACTCCTGACGCACGACAGCAAGCCGAGATTGCTTTGACGACGAAGAAGCCGACGGAGGAGCGAAGCAAGGAGGTTCGCATGTCGAGCATGTCGGAATCCGAAGTCATGGCGAAGCTCAAGCAAGTCGTGTCGAGAGATAACCCACTGGAATCGTACTCGAAACAGAAAAAGATTGGTCAAGGCGCCTCAGGATCTGTTTATGTGGCACGTGTCAAGGAAGGTGCTACGTCAAGCATAGCACGTGAGATCTACCGGACGCAAGGTCCAAAGGGGCAGGTTGCCATCAAACAGATGGATCTGCGCAATCAACCACGCAAAGAACTCATCGTGAACGAGATTATCGTTATGAAAGATAGCAAGCACCCCAACATCGTCAACTTCTTGGACTCGTTCCTCCAAGAGCAGAACAATGAATTGTGGGTGGTCATGGAGTTTATGGAAGGTGGTGCATTGACGGATGTCATCGACAACAATCCTGTGATCACTGAAGACCAGATTTCCACCATCTGCTTCGAAACCTGTAAGGGATTGGCACATCTGCACAGTCAAGATATCATTCATCGTGATATCAAGTCCGACAACGTCCTCCTGGATCGTGTTGGAAATGTCAAGATCAGTAAGTCTTTTCACCGCCCTATCCTCTGCTTCACCCTCCGCCTCCATTTTGCCGAGCGGCTGGTCGATTGGCCAGGACCCAGACTCTGCCCACCTTTTTGGCTTATTAAGAGATCCTGGCACAATCACGCATGATGGGTTTATGGGAGGGGAACTTGGAACAGCAGCTAACTCTTGTGCAGCTGATTTCGGCTTTTGCGCCAAGCTGACCGAGTCCAAGTCGAAGCGTGCTACCATGGTAGGCACGCCGTACTGGATGGCACCCGAGGTGGTCAAGCAGAAGGAGTATGGTCCCAAGGTCGACATCTGGTCGCTCGGTATCATGGCGATCGAGATGATTGAATCCGAACCACCCTATCTTAATGAAGAACCGCTCAAGGTACTGACCGAGTCGTCTCTAATTCCGTTGGATGCATCTTTCTAACAAGCTTTTCTAGGCATTGTTCCTCATTGCCACCAATGGAACTCCTCGTTTAAAGAATCCGAACAAGCTCAGCCGGGAGCTCAAGGCATTCCTCAGCGTCTGCCTCTGTGTGGATGTCAAGAGCAGAGCCGCGGCGGATGAACTTCTTCAACACGACTTCATGCGAAATGGTTGCAGTCTGGCTAGTCTGGCAGAAATGTTGAGGTGGAAGAACAACTCCGGCAAATAAAGAGACAGCAGGAAGTCTTGACCAGGGGGGATCTAATCCTTGATATGAGAAGAAGAAAGCAAGGAAGTAATGTATGATGCGAAAGAAACTAAGATGAGTGGGTTTGTGGTTTGTGTTTGGCACACCGAGCGAGGCATAGTTGGAAAGTCTGGTCCTGGATGGCCGCCTTCCAAGTCATCCCCAAAATAAGGGTCTATGGGATGGTACTGGCGTCTCAAATATGGACGAGATAGCGGCAGCAGTGGACAAGATCTGTTTACCACCTCCGGGGCAGTTTTCAGAGGGGCCTTCAGCTTCAGCTCCAGCCTGGCTTATGGCGTCTGGAGCACAGGTCGGCTGAGTGGCGACTTGCTCGATCTTAGTGTCTGGTTGTGGATGGGATTGTCCAAAAGCTAGTCAGTCTACAGATAGATAGATTGTTGATTTCAGTTCAATGATACCTGTTGAACATATGTAGTATGGCTCTTGCCATCTGCCGCATCTACTGCACGGTGTTTGACACGGAGGGGATATTAGAATGATAATCACCACTTTACCTTTTCTCTCTTCATGTTCTCGTACCATGGGCATGTTGACGCGCTCTCAGAACCCCACCGCGGACTGAAGCTCTCTTTTCAGCACCCTTGTCGCCAAGGGCCAATGCTTGCTTCCTCGGCGAAAGAAGCAGTGTAACGTTAAAGGGGTTTGGTATTAAGCTTTGCCGGATCACCTTCTCGAAAAGAACAAGCGGCGCTGCCCTTGCTGGAACCGAGGGTGAAAGGAGGATCAAAGAGCCTCTCTAGCTGGTCGTCAAGTCCGATCGGGCATCTCCATTGGTGACCGGACTGCAGCTTGATGTATCTTGATGATGTATCTTGACGCACCTCGCCTGCTGAGGTGTAGGGATCTCTCTCCGCATGCATGAGTGGCATCATGGTTGTCCCCGCAGCAAGGAAGAGGTTGTGCATGATCACCGCGGCTGAGCGAGCTTTCAAGAGGCCAAACTGCGGAGTCTTGTGAGGATAAGATGGGAAGGTAGGTTCTGGTAGGTTCTGCTGTGAACACTTCTAACTTCTAACTTCTAACTTTTCTCCCCTCTCCCGCCATCGAGAATTGCGCTGGACCTTTGGCATCTCGATCAACATCAACGGTGGGTTTGTCAATCAGAAGAAAATATGCTGGGTCTACGAAGTTGCGCCAGCGCAGCTGCCGTGCTGGCTGCTCTTCCCCATGTGCTCGCTATTACTCCAGAGTATGTGGAAGGTGGAGACGGGGACTAAAGGGGAACAGCTGACGACTGATCAGGCAAATGCTCGCGGCTCCTCGACGGAGTGAAGCAATACCGAATCGTTCAGGAGTAGGTCTATCCTCCAAACGAGGAGATCGACGGAAAGCTTGGGGTCTAACCGCTCTATTCTGTGCCAGACTCTGGCAGCCTTCACTTCAACCAGCTACTCCTTCGACACGCACAATACATCCACTTCTTGGAACTTGCTGGATCTGAATACGGGCGATATCAGCCTGCTATACAATGGTTCTGAGATCTCTGAAATGATCTGGATAGGACCAACCGACACCAGCGTTCTCTATGTCAATGGCACCAACCGCGAAGTTGACGGCGGCGTCGAGTTGTGGGTTTCAGATACTTCATCGTTCGATCAAGGGTACAGTTCTAGTCACATGTTGTGATGAGAGGTCTGACAAGGAATCAGGTACATGGTTGCGTCGATTCCAGCGCCCTTGTCCGGACTGAAAGCTGCCGTGACACAGAGTGGTGCAATCAACTTTCTGATGAACGGCCAGCGGTATCCAAATGGTACAGCCTACAATGAAGCTCTGGCAGAAACGCCTGCAAGCACAGCTCGGCTGTATGACAGCATATATGTTCGTCATTGGGACCGTTGGCTCACACCAGAAACATTCACTCTCTTTGCCGGCACACTAACTCCAGCTTCGGATTCTTCAAACTCATCCTCGGCATGGAGCTTCTCAGGAGAGTTGCGGGATCTCTTGGCTGGCATCGAAGGACAAGCCGAAACGCCAGTGCAGCCATTTGGAGATAGTGGAGACTACGATATCACGCCGGACGGCTCCACAGTGGCCTTCCTAACCAAAGCGCCAGAGCTGCCGTACGCAAACTACACAGCCAGCTACATTTTCCTCGTACCTCATGACGGTTCAGCTGTCGCTGCTCCTTTCAATTGCCACAATTGTTCTGCAACGCCGGAAAACGCTAGAGGTGCTTCAGCTGCTCCAAGGTTCTCTCCCGATGGCTCGAGCATTGCCTATTTCCAAATGGACGGCGAAACTTACGAATCAGACAAGAACAAAATCTACATTGCGCGGTTAGATGATAGCATCACCGTCACAGAGCTGGCTGATGACTGGGACCGATCTCCTGACCAGCTCCGGTGGGCCCCAGATGGCCAGTCACTATTTGTGGCGGCTAAAGATGTTGGCCGCGAACGATTGTTCAGTCTGCCGATAGATGCCGGCGCAGACTATGTGCCAACAAACTACTCTGACCCCGGGGTCATCGCAGCATTCCACATCCTTCCCGACTCGTCAGCTCTCGTCTCTTCGTCAAGTATCTACTCATCGCGCGACTTCTACATCGCCACCCCAGAAGATAAGACCTGGCTCTTCACCTCCAACTCCACCGACCCCGAACTCTCCGGCCTAGGCCCCGAAGACGTCTCCGACTTCTGGTATCAAGGAAACTTCACCACCGTCCACGGCTGGATCGTCTATCCAGAGAGCTTCACCGATACATCCACCTATCCACTCGCCTTCCTCATCCACGGTGGGCCCCAGTCCGCCTGGCTGAATTCCTGGTCCACGAGATGGAACCTGCGGACTTGGGCCGACCAAGGCTACGTTGTTGTGGCCATCAACCCCACGGGAAGCACCTCGTACGGCCAAGCCTTCACCGACGCCATTCAAAATAATTGGGGGAGTTACCCCTACGATGACCTAGTTAAAGGCTGGGAACACATCAACTCCTCTGAAGAATTCCCCTACGTAGACACCGCCAACGGTATTGCGGCCGGAGCAAGTTACGGCGGCTACATGGTCAACTGGATTCAGGGGCACGACCTCGGTCGAGAATTCCAAGCCCTCGTTACACACGATGGCGTGACAAGCACACTAAACCAATACACAACGGAAGAACTATGGTTCATGCAGCATGACTTTAACGGCACGTTGTGGGACAACCGAGACAACTACGAGCGATACGATCCGATCAGATATGCGAGAAACTTCGCGACGCCACATTTCGTGGTGCACGGTTCCAAGGACTATCGATTGCCCGTCAGCGAAGGCGTGTTCTTGTTCAATGTCTTGCAGGAGCTGGGGGTGGATAGCCGCTTCTTGAATTTCCCGGACGAGGGCCATTGGTAGGTTATCACTTCTCTCTTTCCTTCTTCCACCTATTGGGGCTGCCTTTGACGGGGTCATGAATGGTCATTGGCTAGGGCACAGCGCAGCTCTTCCCCCTTTTGGCCGACTCCTTTTTTTCCCCCCTGTTTTTGTTTGACTCTGGGATTTGTACGTGCACAGATGGGGGCCTGCTGAGCGGCTAACCAATTTCAATTCTGATGTACAGGGTCCTGAACCGCGAGAACAGCCGAGTCTGGCATCACGAGATCTTCAGGTTCATCAATGCATACTCGGGTGCCTCGGGGTCGACGTGACCAGGCCCGGTCCGTCGAAATGGGCAAGTGATCGATGAGGGTATGGGGAGGACGCCAGACGATGACGAGTGGGAGGAGGAAGAAGAAGAAGGAGAGGAGGAGGAGAATGCTTTGCCGACGAAGAAGATAATAATAATGGTGACCATGGTGGACGATTATGATGGTCATGGCGATGCGACCCAAGATGGAAATCACACAACTTACCCCCAGGCGAGCGAGACACCGCGTGACTTTTTCTCTCCCGAGCACTGTGCAATAAAACTATCGAGGCAGACCAGCACAGACGGTGGGAAATGTGGACTTACATCTCTGGTTGATTGGTGCTGCTGCTGCTGCTGCTGCTGCTGGATAAGTGTGATCATCAGATCATCTGGTTAACCCCCCCCCTCCCTCGGTCCTTGTTTCCCGAATGAAAATTCAGAAGATAGATAAGAAAAAAAAAGGAATTGTATATCCATCCATACCATATCCAGTTCGCCTATTTGTGGGATGTTTGAAAAACGTAGTCGATGGGGTTTTTTGTCTACGCAAAAAAAGACCGCAGGGGGATATCCCTCTCGATCTATACGCTACTCTACTCTACACCCCGTATAAGGAATCAGGAATCAGCATCGCAAGTGACACTTGCTGTATTTTCCCCCAAACCTGCGGCATCTACCCACACCTGCCCCAACCCC
>NW_006916107.1:52847-59434 GCF_000464535.1 Endocarpon pusillum Z07020
GGGGTCTGCTGCTGCTGCTATTGAGGAGATGCTGGCGATGGGTGGGATGGCGTCGCCGACGCCGACGCCGCCGCCATTGAAGGGTCGCTGGATTAGGGCGCGCAGTTCGGGAGTCACCCATCTGGAGGCGCCGAGGTAGGAGGTCGAGGAGGACGGATCGCTCATTCCTAGTCGTATCTCGGTGAAGGCTTGGAGGAGGAAGGCGGCGATGCCGATTACGATTATGGCCATGAAGACGCTGAATGTGTTTTGGAGGGTTTGGTTGGGGTTGAGCGAGGACGCGAGGACGTAGCGGGTTGGGGCTTTGTTCTTCTCTGTTGTTGGGGAGGGGTGGGGTTGTAAGGGCAGGGTGTGGACGACGACTGTTTGGCCGACGGAGACGGATGCTAACTTCACGTATTGGGGACGGGTGGGAGAGGGTATGGAGGCAGGCGAGGGCGGGATGAAGGTGGAGAAGGCGAGATTGGTGATGGATGCTGGGTGGATGTCGCGGATTATGGTGTAAGGTTTGAATTTGCCGAGCCCTTGTTTCGGCGAATATTCCATTGTGAGTAGTTCGATGGACCCATCTTGTCCCGCAACAGCTATCAGGATCTGGCGTTCCCCTGTTGATGGCGAGGTCGAGAGGAAGCAAACTTCCAGCCCAACTGCTGCCTTGGTGGATTTGTTGAGGCGTTTTTGTAGGGTCGAATTCCCCACGCTGCCAAGTCGGTCGAGTTTGAGGACAATCAAGTCTGCTCCAGCGCGTGAGGGCCGGTTGGCGAGGAGGAGGATGTGTCGTGGGGAGAGGAAGCGCAGGGAGCGCAGTTTGGGGCGAACTGGCGATTTGAAGGGATCAGGCGCCGGGATCGAGTAGACGGATATCGGGTCTGAGAGCGCGGAGGATTGGGAGAGAGATATGGCGTAGATGAAGACTTCGAGCGAGGTGCAGTAGGCTAGTACAGCGGTGTCGGCCTCCTCTCCTGACCAGATATCGAGACCTGCTGCTTCTTCTTTGTCGAGATTGATGCGGCCCAGGACTTCGGGGTTTGTGAGGGATGGATCAGAGCGGAAGACGACTACTTCCCCTTTAACAGCCAGACCGGTAGATATAGCAGCTACGGGACGTTGTGAGCTATTTCGTGATGGCGATATTCTGATGGTCCTTTGATATATGCCATCTTTCTCCCCTTGCGGTTTGGAAAATAGTGATGTGTGGCCCAGCGCCTCTGTCTTCCCGCTGTACGTGGTCGATTTCTCTGCTTCTCCATCTCCATCCACTTGTCTCCGTGGAGGATACTCCAGCCGGAAGGATCGTAGATGTTGATTCTTGCCAGCTTTCTGGTCTGCTTCTGAGCTGTTGATTCCGGCGAAGGCGGTGACTGAAGTGTCTGAGGACTGTGCTATGGCAAGAGATGTGACAGAATCTTCCTCGCGCGACAATTCGATCTCGACCACTTCGGAGACTTGTTCTCGACGAGATGTGTTGAGCAACGTCTGGCCACTCCGGTCAGTCGCGAGAGCTGGTCTGCAGGGGAGGACAGCCACACGATCTTGTTTCCCACACCACTTCTACCTTCTCCTCCACCTCCCCCGACCAACAGAAAGCCTGCATTCTTCGGGTCGAAGTCTGAAGCATACAAGGGATATGATAAGGTGAGTTTCGCAGAGGGTATTGGAGGAGCCATCTGGACGAGGTCCGGGCCCAAGAGCCTGAAGAGGAGCCTCAAGCTCAGACGTAGACGTGTTTTAGCCCACTTAGGACCGCCTTTAAAGACTCGGTTTATGGGATCCTCGTCAATGAAGCAGCGATACGGTAGTGATACAGTAGTAATGGTACAGCAGATCTATGTTAGACGTAGGATGCGACCGTAGATGATGCCAAGCTTTCCGGTTCAAGCAATTCAAGTTCATTGTCCACATACTATGTACTAGTATTATGGATGGGTGTGATGGTCTCAGAAAAGGAATCCGGGCGAGATGATTACCAAAAAGAGGTTCGTATCGCACGCAATGACAACTGAATTGGCGCCAGGACGATGGCCTTTCTACGTTGTGCTCATGCGGCGTCCTTTCTAAATTACACGTCTGGATCGGGGTGTATCTTCTCCAGCTCTCAGTCTACCTCTTGTCCTTCGAATTTTGGTAACCGCTTCGCAACATCCTCCCACGTCTCCTCTCCATCAACGATTGCCTTGGCAGCTGCACAGATCTCATCCTCGCTCGCTCTGACTTGCGATGTAGTATCCCGGTCTCGCAAAGTGACAGTGTTGTCCTTGACCGTTTGGAAGTCGACGGTGATGCCAAGTGGTGTCCCAAGTTCATCGTTTCTTGAATAACGCTTGCCAATACTAGCCGACGAATCATCGATCTTGCTAGAGATTCCCATCCGCCGAAGCTTGTATGTCAGCTGCTGCAAATACGGACGGAGGTCATCGGAACCGGACAGAGGTACCAAGAGGACCTTCGTAGGCGCGACAGGAGGCGGAAATGAGAGAACCTGCGCATGGTTAGTCCAAGTCAGACGTTCCTCATGGATACTCAGCTTACACCACGAGCGTCATCCTCTGGTCTTGACCAGTAAACATGCTCGATCAAGCTGTAGAGGATCCGGCCAATACCAAAGGATGGTTCGATAACGTTGGGTGTGTATTCTCGGACATGTTCAACTCGCGTTCTCTTCTCGATCTTCACGAGATCCTTTTCCAACTCAACTTTGCCATTCCCAACTGCTGGCACATCTAAAGTTATCCTTCCTTCCTTTTCCAGCTCTAGCGACATTTTCTCCCTCAGTTCCTGGCTAAGAGCCTCGACCGCTTGCTCGACCGCCTTTGCATCTTTCTTGAACTTGGGGCCGAACCTCTTTTTGTCGATGTCAACCTGATATTCCTCGATTTTAAGCGGTTCGGCTCGCGTTTCTCGTACAAAAAGAGATGCTCCAGTCTTGTTGCGATGTACTGTCAAATCGTATGCCGATCTATCAGCACAGCCAACACACTCTATCCAGCCCAAGCTCGTGCGTAGCTCGGCATCCCAGCAATCCGCGGCGTAGTGAGCCATCTCGTTAGCCATGTGCTGTCTGAAGCGCAACTTGCTGTAGTCAACGCCGAGTCGTAATAGAAACATCTGTATTCGTGCCAGAAAGTATCCGAGCGTCTCGTTGTCTACGAGCTTCGATGCGACTGCCTCACCGATCGTCAGCTCTTCTGCTTTGGTGCTGCCTTCTAACTGCACGTTCCGATTCAGCAATGTCATCTTTGTGTCTTTGACCTGGGCGAAGCGTGGATGCCTCTTCCCACTTTCGGGGTCCACAAAATGTTCAATCTCAGCCATCAGGAATTCTCGCACTCTCAGCAAACCAGATCGCGGCGAGATCTCATTCCGAAACGATTTGCCAACCGAGGCAGAAGCGAAGGGCATAGATTGTTGGTTAAACTCGAGTAATTTTTGGAAGTTGAGAAATTGACCCTGCGCCGTTTCTGGTCTGAGATATCCATTAGGTGTTGAAGCACTGGGACCAATGGTTAATTGGAACATGAGATTGAATGCGCGAGGAGGCTCCAGGTCTACTCCGGTTTCGGGGCTTTTGATGTCGAATTTCTTGATCAGTTGTCCAAGTTCCTCGCCGCCATAATTGTCGATCTTGGCCAGAGTTTCCTCGTATTCTTTCACGACAGCATCGTCCAACTGCACGGCTTGAACGTCCTTGACTTTCTTCTTTTTTCTCTTAGCATCTTTAGCTTGATCGATTTCCACCGTCTGGCCACGCGCTTCTTTGTCGCCCTTCAACCTTGCCTCCAGAACCTGCTCCACAAGATGATCCGCTCGGAAGATCTCGCCACTCTTAGGGTCTTTGCACATCCAATCCGCAAACTTGTCCACATGCCCACTTGTCTTGAATACTGCTGCAGGGGTAATTTGGGTACAGTCCACCTCTAGCATATCCTCCTCCAGGACGAAATGCTTCCTCCATATATCGACCAGATTGTTTTGTAAGGCACAGCCAGGAGGTCCATAGTCGAACAGACCTTTCTCCCCGCCGTAGATTTCGAAGGCAGGGGTGTAGAACAGGCGTCGACGCAGCAAGGACTCGAACGTGGCTCGATCTAGTGGCGCGCCTGTCTTTGTAGTACTCGTCGCCATGGTTGAATCTGTCTGCAAAGCTTGCGCTCTGAAATCGGGTGCTCTGGAAGTGAAGGCTCTATTCTGCTCGATCAACAAGGTAATAGCATTGAATCTCCGACAGAAGAATTGAGGACGCATACACGATATTAAGAGATGAGAGGGGGAGTCAAGATGACAAGGCTTGTGGGTCAATTGTCTATCATCAATGAGTCAACTGTAACCTCTTCGTGTGTCAACAATTAACCCCAAGCCACAGCATTGTAACTTTTAATTGCTGCGGCTCCGCTTGAGTCCGGGCACGGACACGAAGATCTCCCGCCCCAAGCATGGCGCGCTTGCTCCCTATCATGACCCCGGCAAGCCAAAAACCAGCCTACCACCTACTGCCCATCGCCTGATCTTTTTCTCCGCTCCGCCTCCAATTCTTATTCCAAGTCCAACTATGCCTTCGAAGCGACTGAAACTGTCGGACAAGGCATCGCTGCCTTTCAGGACCGACAACAAGCAGAGACGACAAGCTTTGCATGTGAAGAGAAAGCGTGCACTCGACGCACAGCGCCGTGATGAACGATTTGCGCGGAAAAAGCAAGAAGCAAAGGACCCTCGATTACGGGAGGATAGGTTGAAGCACAATGTCCCGCTGACCCTGGATAGAAAACGCGTCTGGGACGATGTTCAAGAGGATGTGGAGGATGGTTTGGGTCTCAGTGTTGATGTTGAGCGCATAAAACGACAACGGCTGGAAGAGGATGAGGCACTACCCGATGGAGAACTCGACGGCAAATCTGATGAAGAAGACAAAGATAGTATGCTCGACGAAGCGAGTGCAGACGAAGATGACGAGCCCATCGATGAGAATGAAGTCGTCAGTAATCCCCTACCAACCCCAAAGCAGATACGAACGGCCACACAAAGAGCAACCTCCCCCAACCGGTCTACAACATCCACCAACCTCAACCTCGCTCCTGAAGCTCTTGCGGCCAAGTTTCCCACCCTCTTCGGTACCGATCCGCCTCCAGATCCCAAAATCTTGATCACCACATCCCTCAACTCCACCCTGCACGATCAAGCTTCCATACTCACCACCCTCTTCCCCAATTCCCACTACATCCGCCGCACCTCCCATCGCTACGGCCACAAATTCTCCGTCCGCGAGATATCTTCGTTTGCCTCTCACCGCGGCTACACTGCTCTCTTGGTCCTAACTGAAGACCTAAAGCGCCCCTCCGGCCTCACGATTGTTCACTTGCCCAGCGGCCCAACCTTCCACTTCACCATCTCAAACTGGATCGAAGGAAGAAAGATGCCCGGCCACGGCAACCCGACCTCTCACACCCCCGAACTAATCCTCAACAATTTCCGCACCCCGCTGGGTCTTCTGACCGCTCACCTTTTCCGCACACTCTTCCCTCCTCAACCCGAACTCCGTGGTCGCCAGGTCGTGACCCTGCACAATCAAAGAGATTACATCTTCCTCCGCCGACATCGGTACGTGTTCAGAGAAAAGAAGGAGACGGAGAAGAGCGTCATCGGGCCGGATGGGAAGGAGGTCAAGGGAGTAGAAGGCATCCGGGCGGGATTGCAGGAGCTGGGTCCGAGGTTTACGTTGAAGTTGAGGCGGGTGGACAAGGGGATCCAGAGGGGGAGTGGGCAAGAATGGGAGTGGAAGGGGAAGATGGAGAAGACGAGGACGAAATTCCAGCTGTAGATGTCGATCATGGTATGAATACACCATAAATTTCGGATCTGTATGTGTTCAGTATCACAGAAATGCATGAAGTACAGGAATTCTTTCAACCACTCTGTGCTTGAGCAGAATGCAGAAATGATGGCCCGCTGGGAGTATCAATCAATACCAACAAGCAAAGTCTAATAACCTCTTCCCGACTCCTCGCTATGCCAAACCCGGTTCCCCTGACAGGAAATCCCATCTCAACGCACAGTTTTAGCGATCCTCTTCCCCTCCTCATCCAGCAGCTCCACCAACTTGCCCACCAGCCCCTCAATGACCTCCTTCTCCGCCACCACAACCTTGCCCAGCACGTAATCACTGACCTCCTTACTCGACCGGCCCACCGGCCTCCCAATCCCAATCCCCATCCTTACGAACCTTGCCTCCATATCCCCCTTGCCCATGCCCGCCCCGCGGAAACTGCTGATCACAGACTTCAACCCGTTATGCCCCTTCACACTGCCGCCCATCCCCCTCCTGACCTTCAGCGTGCCCGGCATCGCCTCTAGCTCATCATGCAGCACCACCAATCCCAGGCCGACTGTGTCCGTGGATGGAGCGCCCGCGTGATCTTTGACGAAAGCCCTCCAGGCGCTGAGGACGGCGGGCCCGCTGACGTTCATCAGGGCAGGGCTCTGCCAGAGGGTGATGTTGCCGGAGTGGGTGAGCTGGCCCCCGGCGTGGGGCTTGCTGCGCTGGAAGGGCGGGGCGGCCAGGTGGAGCGCCAGGCTGCGGAGGCGGATGTGGCCGG